>NW_028290949.1:0-187973 GCF_964205215.1 Stylophora pistillata
GCACGTGTGCCTCAAAGTCCACAGCCTCTCACTCGCAGGCGTGCCACTACGGCTGCCGTGATTTGGCAGGAGGTGCGCGCCTACTCCCCAACTCCCCTGGGACTATGTTGTGCACCCGGGAATCCGTTTTGGCCGCGCGGTGATGTCTTTCGTGGAAGTAGCAGGCGTGAGTACAAGGCTCGCCCTTTCCTCTTGCACACCGTCTCACTCTCACGCATGCCACTCCGTCGCCCGTGAGTTCCCGGAGTTGCGCCTCTATTGGCGAGGTTCCCCTGGGTCTAGTGCACCTGGGATCTCATGTTGGTGGCGTTGTCATGCGTTTCGTGGAAGTGGCAGGCGTGAGTACAGGACTCACCGCCTTCTTTAGCACATGTGCCTCACAGTGCACTGCCTCTCACTCGCAGGCGTGGCACTACGGCTGCCGTGATTTGGCAGGAGGTGCCCGACTACTCTCCAACTCCCCTGGGACTATCTACTGCACCCGGGAATCCGTTTTGTCCGCGTTGTCATGCGTTTCGTGGAAGTGGCATGCGTTGTCATACAAGGCTCACCGCCTTCTTTAGCACATGTGCCTCATAGTGCACAGCCTCTCACTCGCAGGCGTGCCACACCGGCGCCCGTGATTTGGCAGGAGGTGCGCGCCTACTCCCCGACTCCCCTGGGACTATCTACTGCACCCGACAATCCATTTTGGCCGCGCTGTGATGTGTTTGGTGGAAGTAGCAGGCGTGAGTACAAGACTCAGCGCCTGCTTTAGCACGTGTGCCTCAAAGTCCACAGCCTCTCACTCGCAGGCGTGCCACTACGGCTGCCGTGATTTGGCAGGAGGTGCGCGCCTACTCCCCAACTCCCCTGGGACTATCTTGTGCACCCGGGAATCCGTTTTGGCCGCGCGGTGATGTCTTTCGTGGAAGTAGCAGGCGTGAGTACAAGGCTCGCCCTTTCCTCTTGCACACCGTCTCACTCTCACGCATGCCACTCCGTCGCCCGTGAGTTCCCGGAGTTGCGCCTCTATTGGCGAGGTTCCCCTGGGTCTAGTGCACCTGGGATCTCATGTTGGTGGCGTTGTCATGCGTTTCGTGGAAGTGGCAGGCGTGAGTACAGGACTCACCGCCTTCTTTAGCACATGTGCCTCACAGTGCACTGCCTCTCACTCGCAGGCGTGCCACTACGGCTGCCGTGATTTGGCAGGAGGTGCGCGCCTACTCCCCGACTCCCCTGGGACTATCTACTGCACCCGACAATCCATTTTGGCCGCGCTGTGATGTGTTTGGTGGAAGTAGCAGGAGTAAGTACAAGACTCAGCGCCTGCTTTAGCACGTGTGCCTCAAAGTCCACAGCCTCTCACTCGCAGGCGTGCCACTACGGCTGCCGTGATTTGGCAGGAGGTGCGCGCCTACTCCCCAACTCCCCTGGGACTATCTTGTGCACCCGGGAATCCGTTTTGGCCGCGCGGTGATGTCTTTCGTGGAAGTAGCAGGCGTGAGTACAAGGCTCGCCCTTTCCTCTTGCACACCGTCTCACTCTCACGCATGCCACTCCGTCGCCCGTGAGTTCCCGGAGTTGCGCCTCTATTGGCGAGGTTCCCCTGGGTCTAGTGCACCTGGGATCTCATGTTGGTGGCGTTGTCATGCGTTTCGTGGAAGTGGCAGGCGTGAGTACAGGACTCACCGCCTTCTTTAGCACATGTGCCTCACAGTGCACTGCCTCTCACTCGCAGGCGTGCCACTACGGCTGCCGTGATTTGGCAGGAGGTGCCCGACTACTCTCCAACTCCCCTGGGACTATCTACTGCACCCGGGAATCCGTTTTGTCCGCGTTGTCATGCGTTTCGTGGAAGTGGCATGCGTTGTCATACAAGGCTCACCGCCTTCTTTAGCACATGTGCCTCATAGTGCACAGCCTCTCACTCGCAGGCGTGCCACACCGGCGCCCGTGATTTGGCAGGAGGTGCGCGCCTACTCCCCGACTCCCCTGGGACTATCTACTGCACCCGACAATCCATTTTGGCCGCGCTGTGATGTGTTTGGTGGAAGTAGCAGGCGTGAGTACAAGACTCAGCGCCTGCTTTAGCACGTGTGCCTCAAAGTCCACAGCCTCTCACTCGCAGGCGTGCCACTACGGCTGCCGTGATTTGGCAGGAGGTGCGCGCCTACTCCCCAACTCCCCTGGGACTATCTTGTGCACCCGGGAATCCGTTTTGGCCGCGCGGTGATGTCTTTCGTGGAAGTAGCAGGCGTGAGTACAAGGCTCGCCCTTTCCTCTTGCACACCGTCTCACTCTCACGCATGCCACTCCGTCGCCCGTGAGTTCCCGGAGTTGCGCCTCTATTGGCGAGGTTCCCCTGGGTCTAGTGCACCTGGGATCTCATGTTGGTGGCGTTGTCATGCGTTTCGTGGAAGTGGCAGGCGTGAGTACAGGACTCACCGCCTTCTTTAGCACATGTGCCTCACAGTGCACTGCCTCTCACTCGCAGGCGTGCCACTACGGCTGCCGTGATTTGGCAGGAGGTGCGCGCCTACTTCCCGACTCCCCTGGGACTATCTACTGCACCCGACAATCCATTTTGGCCGCGCTGTGATGTGTTTGGTGGAAGTAGCAGGAGTAAGTACAAGACTCAGCGCCTGCTTTAGCACGTGTGCCTCAAAGTCCACAGCCTCTCACTCGCAGGCGTGCCACTACGGCTGCCGTGATTTGGCAGGAGGTGCGCGCCTACTCCCCAACTCCCCTGGGACTATCTTGTGCACCCGGGAATCCGTTTTGGCCGCGCGGTGATGTCTTTCGTGGAAGTAGCAGGCGTGAGTACAAGGCTCGCCCTTTCCTCTTGCACACCGTCTCACTCTCACGCATGCCACTCCGTCGCCCGTGAGTTCCCGGAGTTGCGCCTCTATTGGCGAGGTTCCCCTGGGTCTAGTGCACCTGGGATCTCATGTTGGTGGCGTTGTCATGCGTTTCGTGGAAGTGGCAGGCGTGAGTACAGGACTCACCGCCTTCTTTAGCACATGTGCCTCACAGTGCACTGCCTCTCACTCGCAGGCGTGCCACTACGGCTGCCGTGATTTGGCAGGAGGTGCCCGACTACTCTCCAACTCCCCTGGGACTATCTACTGCACCCGGGAATCCGTTTTGTCCGCGTTGTCATGCGTTTCGTGGAAGTGGCATGCGTTGTCATACAAGGCTCACCGCCTTCTTTAGCACATGTGCCTCATAGTGCACAGCCTCTCACTCGCAGGCGTGCCACACCGGCGCCCGTGATTTGGCAGGAGGTGCGCGCCTACTCCCCGACTCCCCTGGGACTATCTACTGCACCCGACAATCCATTTTGGCCGCGCTGTGATGTGTTTGGTGGAAGTAGCAGGCGTGAGTACAAGACTCAGCGCCTGCTTTAGCACGTGTGCCTCAAAGTCCACAGCCTCTCACTCGCAGGCGTGCCACTACGGCTGCCGTGATTTGGCAGGAGGTGCGCGCCTACTCCCCAACTCCCCTGGGACTATCTTGTGCACCCGGGAATCCGTTTTGGCCGCGCGGTGATGTCTTTCGTGGAAGTAGCAGGCGTGAGTACAAGGCTCGCCCTTTCCTCTTGCACACCGTCTCACTCTCACGCATGCCACTCCGTCGCCCGTGAGTTCCCGGAGTTGCGCCTCTATTGGCGAGGTTCCCCTGGGTCTAGTGCACCTGGGATCTCATGTTGGTGGCGTTGTCATGCGTTTCGTGGAAGTGGCAGGCGTGAGTACAGGACTCACCGCCTTCTTTAGCACATGTGCCTCACAGTGCACTGCCTCTCACTCGCAGGCGTGCCACTACGGCTGCCGTGATTTGGCAGGAGGTGCGCGCCTACTCCCCGACTCCCCTGGGACTATCTACTGCACCCGACAATCCATTTTGGCCGCGCTGTGATGTGTTTGGTGGAAGTAGCAGGAGTAAGTACAAGACTCAGCGCCTGCTTTAGCACGTGTGCCTCAAAGTCCACAGCCTCTCACTCGCAGGCGTGCCACTACGGCTGCCGTGATTTGGCAGGAGGTGCGCGCCTACTCCCCAACTCCCCTGGGACTATCTTGTGCACCCGGGAATCCGTTTTGGCCGCGCGGTGATGTCTTTCGTGGAAGTAGCAGGCGTGAGTACAAGGCTCGCCCTTTCCTCTTGCACACCGTCTCACTCTCACGCATGCCACTCCGTCGCCCGTGAGTTCCCGGAGTTGCGCCTCTATTGGCGAGGTTCCCCTGGGTCTAGTGCACCTGGGATCTCATGTTGGTGGCGTTGTCATGCGTTTCGTGGAAGTGGCAGGCGTGAGTACAGGACTCACCGCCTTCTTTAGCACATGTGCCTCACAGTGCACTGCCTCTCACTCGCAGGCGTGCCACTACGGCTGCCGTGATTTGGCAGGAGGTGCCCGACTACTCTCCAACTCCCCTGGGACTATCTACTGCACCCGGGAATCCGTTTTGTCCGCGTTGTCATGCGTTTCGTGGAAGTGGCATGCGTTGTCATACAAGGCTCACCGCCTTCTTTAGCACATGTGCCTCATAGTGCACAGCCTCTCACTCGCAGGCGTGCCACACCGGCGCCCGTGATTTGGCAGGAGGTGCGCGCCTACTCCCCGACTCCCCTGGGACTATCTACTGCACCCGACAATCCATTTTGGCCGCGCTGTGATGTGTTTGGTGGAAGTAGCAGGCGTGAGTACAAGACTCAGCGCCTGCTTTAGCACGTGTGCCTCAAAGTCCACAGCCTCTCACTCGCAGGCGTGCCACTACGGCTGCCGTGATTTGGCAGGAGGTGCGCGCCTACTCCCCAACTCCCCTGGGACTATCTTGTGCACCCGGGAATCCGTTTTGGCCGCGCGGTGATGTCTTTCGTGGAAGTAGCAGGCGTGAGTACAAGGCTCGCCCTTTCCTCTTGCACACCGTCTCACTCTCACGCATGCCACTCCGTCGCCCGTGAGTTCCCGGAGTTGCGCCTCTATTGGCGAGGTTCCCCTGGGTCTAGTGCACCTGGGATCTCATGTTGGTGGCGTTGTCATGCGTTTCGTGGAAGTGGCAGGCGTGAGTACAGGACTCACCGCCTTCTTTAGCACATGTGCCTCACAGTGCACTGCCTCTCACTCGCAGGCGTGCCACTACGGCTGCCGTGATTTGGCAGGAGGTGCGCGCCTACTCCCCGACTCCCCTGGGACTATCTACTGCACCCGACAATCCATTTTGGCCGCGCTGTGATGTGTTTGGTGGAAGTAGCAGGAGTAAGTACAAGACTCAGCGCCTGCTTTAGCACGTGTGCCTCAAAGTCCACAGCCTCTCACTCGCAGGCGTGCCACTACGGCTGCCGTGATTTGGCAGGAGGTGCGCGCCTACTCCCCAACTCCCCTGGGACTATCTTGTGCACCCGGGAATCCGTTTTGGCCGCGCGGTGATGTCTTTCGTGGAAGTAGCAGGCGTGAGTACAAGGCTCGCCCTTTCCTCTTGCACACCGTCTCACTCTCACGCATGCCACTCCGTCGCCCGTGAGTTCCCGGAGTTGCGCCTCTATTGGCGAGGTTCCCCTGGGTCTAGTGCACCTGGGATCTCATGTTGGTGGCGTTGTCATGCGTTTCGTGGAAGTGGCAGGCGTGAGTACAGGACTCACCGCCTTCTTTAGCACATGTGCCTCACAGTGCACTGCCTCTCACTCGCAGGCGTGCCACTACGGCTGCCGTGATTTGGCAGGAGGTGCCCGACTACTCTCCAACTCCCCTGGGACTATCTACTGCACCCGGGAATCCGTTTTGTCCGCGTTGTCATGCGTTTCGTGGAAGTGGCATGCGTTGTCATACAAGGCTCACCGCCTTCTTTAGCACATGTGCCTCATAGTGCACAGCCTCTCACTCGCAGGCGTGCCACACCGGCGCCCGTGATTTGGCAGGAGGTGCGCGCCTACTCCCCGACTCCCCTGGGACTATCTACTGCACCCGACAATCCATTTTGGCCGCGCTGTGATGTGTTTGGTGGAAGTAGCAGGCGTGAGTACAAGACTCAGCGCCTGCTTTAGCACGTGTGCCTCAAAGTCCACAGCCTCTCACTCGCAGGCGTGCCACTACGGCTGCCGTGATTTGGCAGGAGGTGCGCGCCTACTCCCCAACTCCCCTGGGACTATCTTGTGCACCCGGGAATCCGTTTTGGCCGCGCGGTGATGTCTTTCGTGGAAGTAGCAGGCGTGAGTACAAGGCTCGCCCTTTCCTCTTGCACACCGTCTCACTCTCACGCATGCCACTCCGTCGCCCGTGAGTTCCCGGAGTTGCGCCTCTATTGGCGAGGTTCCCCTGGGTCTAGTGCACCTGGGATCTCATGTTGGTGGCGTTGTCATGCGTTTCGTGGAAGTGGCAGGCGTGAGTACAGGACTCACCGCCTTCTTTAGCACATGTGCCTCACAGTGCACTGCCTCTCACTCGCAGGCGTGCCACTACGGCTGCCGTGATTTGGCAGGAGGTGCGCGCCTACTCCCCGACTCCCCTGGGACTATCTACTGCACCCGACAATCCATTTTGGCCGCGCTGTGATGTGTTTGGTGGAAGTAGCAGGAGTAAGTACAAGACTCAGCGCCTGCTTTAGCACGTGTGCCTCAAAGTCCACAGCCTCTCACTCGCAGGCGTGCCACTACGGCTGCCGTGATTTGGCAGGAGGTGCGCGCCTACTCCCCAACTCCCCTGGGACTATCTTGTGCACCCGGGAATCCGTTTTGGCCGCGCGGTGATGTCTTTCGTGGAAGTAGCAGGCGTGAGTACAAGGCTCGCCCTTTCCTCTTGCACACCGTCTCACTCTCACGCATGCCACTCCGTCGCCCGTGAGTTCCCGGAGTTGCGCCTCTATTGGCGAGGTTCCCCTGGGTCTAGTGCACCTGGGATCTCATGTTGGTGGCGTTGTCATGCGTTTCGTGGAAGTGGCAGGCGTGAGTACAGGACTCACCGCCTTCTTTAGCACATGTGCCTCACAGTGCACTGCCTCTCACTCGCAGGCGTGCCACTACGGCTGCCGTGATTTGGCAGGAGGTGCCCGACTACTCTCCAACTCCCCTGGGACTATCTACTGCACCCGGGAATCCGTTTTGTCCGCGTTGTCATGCGTTTCGTGGAAGTGGCATGCGTTGTCATACAAGGCTCACCGCCTTCTTTAGCACATGTGCCTCATAGTGCACAGCCTCTCACTCGCAGGCGTGCCACACCGGCGCCCGTGATTTGGCAGGAGGTGCGCGCCTACTCCCCGACTCCCCTGGGACTATCTACTGCACCCGACAATCCATTTTGGCCGCGCTGTGATGTGTTTGGTGGAAGTAGCAGGCGTGAGTACAAGACTCAGCGCCTGCTTTAGCACGTGTGCCTCAAAGTCCACAGCCTCTCACTCGCAGGCGTGCCACTACGGCTGCCGTGATTTGGCAGGAGGTGCGCGCCTACTCCCCAACTCCCCTGGGACTATCTTGTGCACCCGGGAATCCGTTTTGGCCGCGCGGTGATGTCTTTCGTGGAAGTAGCAGGCGTGAGTACAAGGCTCGCCCTTTCCTCTTGCACACCGTCTCACTCTCACGCATGCCACTCCGTCGCCCGTGAGTTCCCGGAGTTGCGCCTCTATTGGCGAGGTTCCCCTGGGTCTAGTGCACCTGGGATCTCATGTTGGTGGCGTTGTCATGCGTTTCGTGGAAGTGGCAGGCGTGAGTACAGGACTCACCGCCTTCTTTAGCACATGTGCCTCACAGTGCACTGCCTCTCACTCGCAGGCGTGCCACTACGGCTGCCGTGATTTGGCAGGAGGTGCGCGCCTACTCCCCGACTCCCCTGGGACTATCTACTGCACCCGACAATCCATTTTGGCCGCGCTGTGATGTGTTTGGTGGAAGTAGCAGGAGTAAGTACAAGACTCAGCGCCTGCTTTAGCACGTGTGCCTCAAAGTCCACAGCCTCTCACTCGCAGGCGTGCCACTACGGCTGCCGTGATTTGGCAGGAGGTGCGCGCCTACTCCCCAACTCCCCTGGGACTATCTTGTGCACCCGGGAATCCGTTTTGGCCGCGCGGTGATGTCTTTCGTGGAAGTAGCAGGCGTGAGTACAAGGCTCGCCCTTTCCTCTTGCACACCGTCTCACTCTCACGCATGCCACTCCGTCGCCCGTGAGTTCCCGGAGTTGCGCCTCTATTGGCGAGGTTCCCCTGGGTCTAGTGCACCTGGGATCTCATGTTGGTGGCGTTGTCATGCGTTTCGTGGAAGTGGCAGGCGTGAGTACAGGACTCACCGCCTTCTTTAGCACATGTGCCTCACAGTGCACTGCCTCTCACTCGCAGGCGTGCCACTACGGCTGCCGTGATTTGGCAGGAGGTGCCCGACTACTCTCCAACTCCCCTGGGACTATCTACTGCACCCGGGAATCCGTTTTGTCCGCGTTGTCATGCGTTTCGTGGAAGTGGCATGCGTTGTCATACAAGGCTCACCGCCTTCTTTAGCACATGTGCCTCATAGTGCACAGCCTCTCACTCGCAGGCGTGCCACACCGGCGCCCGTGATTTGGCAGGAGGTGCGCGCCTACTCCCCGACTCCCCTGGGACTATCTACTGCACCCGACAATCCATTTTGGCCGCGCTGTGATGTGTTTGGTGGAAGTAGCAGGCGTGAGTACAAGACTCAGCGCCTGCTTTAGCACGTGTGCCTCAAAGTCCACAGCCTCTCACTCGCAGGCGTGCCACTACGGCTGCCGTGATTTGGCAGGAGGTGCGCGCCTACTCCCCAACTCCCCTGGGACTATCTTGTGCACCCGGGAATCCGTTTTGGCCGCGCGGTGATGTCTTTCGTGGAAGTAGCAGGCGTGAGTACAAGGCTCGCCCTTTCCTCTTGCACACCGTCTCACTCTCACGCATGCCACTCCGTCGCCCGTGAGTTCCCGGAGTTGCGCCTCTATTGGCGAGGTTCCCCTGGGTCTAGTGCACCTGGGATCTCATGTTGGTGGCGTTGTCATGCGTTTCGTGGAAGTGGCAGGCGTGAGTACAGGACTCACCGCCTTCTTTAGCACATGTGCCTCACAGTGCACTGCCTCTCACTCGCAGGCGTGCCACTACGGCTGCCGTGATTTGGCAGGAGGTGCCCGACTACTCTCCAACTCCCCTGGGACTATCTACTGCACCCGGGAATCCGTTTTGTCCGCGTTGTCATGCGTTTCGTGGAAGTGGCATGCGTTGTCATACAAGGCTCACCGCCTTCTTTAGCACATGTGCCTCATAGTGCACAGCCTCTCACTCGCAGGCGTGCCACACCGGCGCCCGTGATTTGGCAGGAGGTGCGCGCCTACTCCCCGACTCCCCTGGGACTATCTACTGCACCCGACAATCCATTTTGGCCGCGCTGTGATGTGTTTGGTGGAAGTAGCAGGCGTGAGTACAAGACTCAGCGCCTGCTTTAGCACGTGTGCCTCAAAGTCCACAGCCTCTCACTCGCAGGCGTGCCACTACGGCTGCCGTGATTTGGCAGGAGGTGCGCGCCTACTCCCCAACTCCCCTGGGACTATCTTGTGCACCCGGGAATCCGTTTTGGCCGCGCGGTGATGTCTTTCGTGGAAGTAGCAGGCGTGAGTACAAGGCTCGCCCTTTCCTCTTGCACACCGTCTCACTCTCACGCATGCCACTCCGTCGCCCGTGAGTTCCCGGAGTTGCGCCTCTATTGGCGAGGTTCCCCTGGGTCTAGTGCACCTGGGATCTCATGTTGGTGGCGTTGTCATGCGTTTCGTGGAAGTGGCAGGCGTGAGTACAGGACTCACCGCCTTCTTTAGCACATGTGCCTCACAGTGCACTGCCTCTCACTCGCAGGCGTGCCACTACGACTGCCGTGATTTGGCAGGAGGTGCGCGCCTACTCCCCGACTCCCCTGGGACTATCTACTGCACCCGACAATCCATTTTGGCCGCGCTGTGATGTGTTTGGTGGAAGTAGCAGGAGTAAGTACAAGACTCAGCGCCTGCTTTAGCACGTGTGCCTCAAAGTCCACAGCCTCTCACTCGCAGGCGTGCCACTACGGCTGCCGTGATTTGGCAGGAGGTGCGCGCCTACTCCCCAACTCCCCTGGGACTATCTTGTGCACCCGGGAATCCGTTTTGGCCGCGCAGTGATGTCTTTCGTGGAAGTAGCAGGCGTGAGTACAAGGCTCGCCCTTTCCTCTTGCACACCGTCTCACTCTCACGCATGCCACTCCGTCGCCCGTGAGTTCCCGGAGTTGCGCCTCTATTGGCGAGGTTCCCCTGGGTCTAGTGCACCTGGGATCTCATGTTGGTGGCGTTGTCATGCGTTTCGTGGAAGTGGCAGGCGTGAGTACAGGACTTACCGCCTTCTTTAGCACATGTGCCTCACAGTGCACTGCCTCTCACTCGCAGGCGTGCCACTACGGCTGCCGTGATTTGGCAGGAGGTGCCCGACTACTCTCCAACTCCCCTGGGACTATCTACTGCACCCGGGAATCCGTTTTGTCCGCGTTGTCATGCGTTTCGTGGAAGTGGCATGCGTTGTCATACAAGGCTCACCGCCTTCTTTAGCACATGTGCCTCATAGTGCACAGCCTCTCACTCGCAGGCGTGCCACACCGGCGCCCGTGATTTGGCAGGAGGTGCGCGCCTACTCCCCGACTCCCCTGGGACTATCTACTGCACCCGACAATCCATTTTGGCCGCGCTGTGATGTGTTTGGTGGAAGTAGCAGGCGTGAGTACAAGACTCAGCGCCTGCTTTAGCACGTGTGCCTCAAAGTCCACAGCCTCTCACTCGCAGGCGTGCCACTACGGCTGCCGTGATTTGGCAGGAGGTGCGCGCCTACTCCCCAACTCCCCTGGGACTATCTTGTGCACCCGGGAATCCGTTTTGGCCGCGCGGTGATGTCTTTCGTGGAAGTAGCAGGCGTGAGTACAAGGCTCGCCCTTTCCTCTTGCACACCGTCTCACTCTCACGCATGCCACTCCGTCGCCCGTGAGTTCCCGGAGTTGCGCCTCTATTGGCGAGGTTCCCCTGGGTCTAGTGCACCTGGGATCTCATGTTGGTGGCGTTGTCATGCGTTTCGTGGAAGTGGCAGGCGTGAGTACAGGACTCACCGCCTTCTTTAGCACATGTGCCTCACAGTGCACTGCCTCTCACTCGCAGGCGTGCCACTACGGCTGCCGTGATTTGGCAGGAGGTGCCCGACTACTCTCCAACTCCCCTGGGACTATCTACTGCACCCGGGAATCCGTTTTGTCCGCGTTGTCATGCGTTTCGTGGAAGTGGCATGCGTTGTCATACAAGGCTCACCGCCTTCTTTAGCACATGTGCCTCATAGTGCACAGCCTCTCACTCGCAGGCGTGCCACACCGGCGCCCGTGATTTGGCAGGAGGTGCGCGCCTACTCCCCGACTCCCCTGGGACTATCTACTGCACCCGACAATCCATTTTGGCCGCGCTGTGATGTGTTTGGTGGAAGTAGCAGGCGTGAGTACAAGACTCAGCGCCTGCTTTAGCACGTGTGCCTCAAAGTCCACAGCCTCTCACTCGCAGGCGTGCCACTACGGCTGCCGTGATTTGGCAGGAGGTGCGCGCCTACTCCCCAACTCCCCTGGGACTATCTTGTGCACCCGGGAATCCGTTTTGGCCGCGCGGTGATGTCTTTCGTGGAAGTAGCAGGCGTGAGTACAAGGCTCGCCCTTTCCTCTTGCACACCGTCTCACTCTCACGCATGCCACTCCGTCGCCCGTGAGTTCCCGGAGTTGCGCCTCTATTGGCGAGGTTCCCCTGGGTCTAGTGCACCTGGGATCTCATGTTGGTGGCGTTGTCATGCGTTTCGTGGAAGTGGCAGGCGTGAGTACAGGACTCACCGCCTTCTTTAGCACATGTGCCTCACAGTGCACTGCCTCTCACTCGCAGGCGTGCCACTACGGCTGCCGTGATTTGGCAGGAGGTGCGCGCCTACTCCCCGACTCCCCTGGGACTATCTACTGCACCCGACAATCCATTTTGGCCGCGCTGTGATGTGTTTGGTGGAAGTAGCAGGAGTAAGTACAAGACTCAGCGCCTGCTTTAGCACGTGTGCCTCAAAGTCCACAGCCTCTCACTCGCAGGCGTGCCACTACGGCTGCCGTGATTTGGCAGGAGGTGCGCGCCTACTCCCCAACTCCCCTGGGACTATCTTGTGCACCCGGGATTCCGTTTTGGCCGCGCGGTGATGTCTTTCGTGGAAGTAGCAGGCGTGAGTACAAGGCTCGCCCTTTCCTCTTGCACACCGTCTCACTCTCACGCATGCCACTCCGTCGCCCGTGAGTTCCCGGAGTTGCGCCTCTATTGGCGAGGTTCCCCTGGGTCTAGTGCACCTGGGATCTCATGTTGGTGGCGTTGTCATGCGTTTCGTGGAAGTGGCAGGCGTGAGTACAGGACTCACCGCCTTCTTTAGCACATGTGCCTCACAGTGCACTGCCTCTCACTCGCAGGCGTGCCACTACGGCTGCCGTGATTTGGCAGGAGGTGCCCGACTACTCTCCAACTCCCCTGGGACTATCTACTGCACCCGGGAATCCGTTTTGTCCGCGTTGTCATGCGTTTCGTGGAAGTGGCATGCGTTGTCATACAAGGCTCACCGCCTTCTTTAGCACATGTGCCTCATAGTGCACAGCCTCTCACTCGCAGGCGTGCCACACCGGCGCCCGTGATTTGGCAGGAGGTGCGCGCCTACTCCCCGACTCCCCTGGGACTATCTACTGCACCCGACAATCCATTTTGGCCGCGCTGTGATGTGTTTGGTGGAAGTAGCAGGCGTGAGTACAAGACTCAGCGCCTGCTTTAGCACGTGTGCCTCAAAGTCCACAGCCTCTCACTCGCAGGCGTGCCACTACGGCTGCCGTGATTTGGCAGGAGGTGCGCGCCTACTCCCCAACTCCCCTGGGACTATCTTGTGCACCCGGGAATCCGTTTTGGCCGCGCGGTGATGTCTTTCGTGGAAGTAGCAGGCGTGAGTACAAGGCTCGCCCTTTCCTCTTGCACACCGTCTCACTCTCACGCATGCCACTCCGTCGCCCGTGAGTTCCCGGAGTTGCGCCTCTATTGGCGAGGTTCCCCTGGGTCTAGTGCACCTGGGATCTCATGTTGGTGGCGTTGTCATGCGTTTCGTGGAAGTGGCAGGCGTGAGTACAGGACTCACCGCCTTCTTTAGCACATGTGCCTCACAGTGCACTGCCTCTCACTCGCAGGCGTGCCACTACGGCTGCCGTGATTTGGCAGGAGGTGCGCGCCTACTCCCCGACTCCCCTGGGACTATCTACTGCACCCGACAATCCATTTTGGCCGCGCTGTGATGTGTTTGGTGGAAGTAGCAGGAGTAAGTACAAGACTCAGCGCCTGCTTTAGCACGTGTGCCTCAAAGTCCACAGCCTCTCACTCGCAGGCGTGCCACTATGGCTGCCGTGATTTGGCAGGAGGTGCGCGCCTACTCCCCAACTCCCCTGGGACTATCTTGTGCACCCGGGAATCCGTTTTGGCCGCGCGGTGATGTCTTTCGTGGAAGTAGCAGGCGTGAGTACAAGGCTCGCCCTTTCCTCTTGCACACCGTCTCACTCTCACGCATGCCACTCCGTCGCCCGTGAGTTCCCGGAGTTGCGCCTCTATTGGCGAGGTTCCCCTGGGTCTAGTGCACCTGGGATCTCATGTTGGTGGCGTTGTCATGCGTTTCGTGGAAGTGGCAGGCGTGAGTACAGGACTCACCGCCTTCTTTAGCACATGTGCCTCACAGTGCACTGCCTCTCACTCGCAGGCGTGCCACTACGGCTGCCGTGATTTGGCAGGAGGTGCCCGACTACTCTCCAACTCCCCTGGGACTATCTACTGCACCCGGGAATCCGTTTTGTCCGCGTTGTCATGCGTTTCGTGGAAGTGGCATGCGTTGTCATACAAGGCTCACCGCCTTCTTTAGCACATGTGCCTCATAGTGCACAGCCTCTCACTCGCAGGCGTGCCACACCGGCGCCCGTGATTTGGCAGGAGGTGCGCGCCTACTCCCCGACTCCCCTGGGACTATCTACTGCACCCGACAATCCATTTTGGCCGCGCTGTGATGTGTTTGGTGGAAGTAGCAGGCGTGAGTACAAGACTCAGCGCCTGCTTTAGCACGTGTGCCTCAAAGTCCACAGCCTCTCACTCGCAGGCGTGCCACTACGGCTGCCGTGATTTGGCAGGAGGTGCGCGCCTACTCCCCAACTCCCCTGGGACTATCTTGTGCACCCGGGAATCCGTTTTGGCCGCGCGGTGATGTCTTTCGTGGAAGTAGCAGGCGTGAGTACAAGGCTCGCCCTTTCCTCTTGCACACCGTCTCACTCTCACGCATGCCACTCCGTCGCCCGTGAGTTCCCGGAGTTGCGCCTCTATTGGCGAGGTTCCCCTGGGTCTAGTGCACCTGGGATCTCATGTTGGTGGCGTTGTCATGCGTTTCGTGGAAGTGGCAGGCGTGAGTACAGGACTCACCGCCTTCTTTAGCACATGTGCCTCACAGTGCACTGCCTCTCACTCGCAGGCGTGCCACTACGGCTGCCGTGATTTGGCAGGAGGTGCGCGCCTACTCCCCGACTCCCCTGGGACTATCTACTGCACCCGACAATCCATTTTGGCCGCGCTGTGATGTGTTTGGTGGAAGTAGCAGGAGTAAGTACAAGACTCAGCGCCTGCTTTAGCACGTGTGCCTCAAAGTCCACAGCCTCTCACTCGCAGGCGTGCCACTACGGCTGCCGTGATTTGGCAGGAGGTGCGCGCCTACTCCCCAACTCCCCTGGGACTATCTTGTGCACCCGGGAATCCGTTTTGGCCGCGCGGTGATGTCTTTCGTGGAAGTAGCAGGCGTGAGTACAAGGCTCGCCCTTTCCTCTTGCACACCGTCTCACTCTCACGCATGCCACTCCGTCGCCCGTGAGTTCCCGGAGTTGCGCCTCTATTGGCGAGGTTCCCCTGGGTCTAGTGCACCTGGGATCTCATGTTGGTGGCGTTGTCATGCGTTTCGTGGAAGTGGCAGGCGTGAGTACAGGACTCACCGCCTTCTTTAGCACATGTGCCTCACAGTGCACTGCCTCTCACTCGCAGGCGTGCCACTACGGCTGCCGTGATTTGGCAGGAGGTGCCCGACTACTCTCCAACTCCCCTGGGACTATCTACTGCACCCGGGAATCCGTTTTGTCCGCGTTGTCATGCGTTTCGTGGAAGTGGCATGCGTTGTCATACAAGGCTCACCGCCTTCTTTAGCACATGTGCCTCATAGTGCACAGCCTCTCACTCGCAGGCGTGCCACACCGGCGCCCGTGATTTGGCAGGAGGTGCGCGCCTACTCCCCGACTCCCCTGGGACTATCTACTGCACCCGACAATCCATTTTGGCCGCGCTGTGATGTGTTTGGTGGAAGTAGCAGGCGTGAGTACAAGACTCAGCGCCTGCTTTAGCACGTGTGCCTCAAAGTCCACAGCCTCTCACTCGCAGGCGTGCCACTACGGCTGCCGTGATTTGGCAGGAGGTGCGCGCCTACTCCCCAACTCCCCTGGGACTATCTTGTGCACCCGGGAATCCGTTTTGGCCGCGCGGTGATGTCTTTCGTGGAAGTAGCAGGCGTGAGTACAAGGCTCGCCCTTTCCTCTTGCACACCGTCTCACTCTCACGCATGCCACTCCGTCGCCCGTGAGTTCCCGGAGTTGCGCCTCTATTGGCGAGGTTCCCCTGGGTCTAGTGCACCTGGGATCTCATGTTGGTGGCGTTGTCATGCGTTTCGTGGAAGTGGCAGGCGTGAGTACAGGACTCACCGCCTTCTTTAGCACATGTGCCTCACAGTGCACTGCCTCTCACTCGCAGGCGTGCCACTACGGCTGCCGTGATTTGGCAGGAGGTGCGCGCCTACTCCCCGACTCCCCTGGGACTATCTACTGCACCCGACAATCCATTTTGGCCGCGCTGTGATGTGTTTGGTGGAAGTAGCAGGAGTAAGTACAAGACTCAGCGCCTGCTTTAGCACGTGTGCCTCAAAGTCCACAGCCTCTCACTCGCAGGCGTGCCACTACGGCTGCCGTGATTTGGCAGGAGGTGCGCGCCTACTCCCCAACTCCCCTGGGACTATCTTGTGCACCCGGGAATCCGTTTTGGCCGCGCGGTGATGTCTTTCGTGGAAGTAGCAGGCGTGAGTACAAGGCTCGCCCTTTCCTCTTGCACACCGTCTCACTCTCACGCATGCCACTCCGTCGCCCGTGAGTTCCCGGAGTTGCGCCTCTATTGGCGAGGTTCCCCTGGGTCTAGTGCACCTGGGATCTCATGTTGGTGGCGTTGTCATGCGTTTCGTGGAAGTGGCAGGCGTGAGTACAGGACTCACCGCCTTCTTTAGCACATGTGCCTCACAGTGCACTGCCTCTCACTCGCAGGCGTGCCACTACGGCTGCCGTGATTTGGCAGGAGGTGCCCGACTACTCTCCAACTCCCCTGGGACTATCTACTGCACCCGGGAATCCGTTTTGTCCGCGTTGTCATGCGTTTCGTGGAAGTGGCATGCGTTGTCATACAAGGCTCACCGCCTTCTTTAGCACATGTGCCTCATAGTGCACAGCCTCTCACTCGCAGGCGTGCCACACCGGCGCCCGTGATTTGGCAGGAGGTGCGCGCCTACTCCCCGACTCCCCTGGGACTATCTACTGCACCCGACAATCCATTTTGGCCGCGCTGTGATGTGTTTGGTGGAAGTAGCAGGCGTGAGTACAAGACTCAGCGCCTGCTTTAGCACGTGTGCCTCAAAGTCCACAGCCTCTCACTCGCAGGCGTGCCACTACGGCTGCCGTGATTTGGCAGGAGGTGCGCGCCTACTCCCCAACTCCCCTGGGACTATCTTGTGCACCCGGGAATCCGTTTTGGCCGCGCGGTGATGTCTTTCGTGGAAGTAGCAGGCGTGAGTACAAGGCTCGCCCTTTCCTCTTGCACACCGTCTCACTCTCACGCATGCCACTCCGTCGCCCGTGAGTTCCCGGAGTTGCGCCTCTATTGGCGAGGTTCCCCTGGGTCTAGTGCACCTGGGATCTCATGTTGGTGGCGTTGTCATGCGTTTCGTGGAAGTGGCAGGCGTGAGTACAGGACTCACCGCCTTCTTTAGCACATGTGCCTCACAGTGCACTGCCTCTCACTCGCAGGCGTGCCACTACGGCTGCCGTGATTTGGCAGGAGGTGCGCGCCTACTCCCCGACTCCCCTGGGACTATCTACTGCACCCGACAATCCATTTTGGCCGCGCTGTGATGTGTTTGGTGGAAGTAGCAGGAGTAAGTACAAGACTCAGCGCCTGCTTTAGCACGTGTGCCTCAAAGTCCACAGCCTCTCACTCGCAGGCGTGCCACTACGGCTGCCGTGATTTGGCAGGAGGTGCGCGCCTACTCCCCAACTCCCCTGGGACTATCTTGTGCACCCGGGAATCCGTTTTGGCCGCGCGGTGATGTCTTTCGTGGAAGTAGCAGGCGTGAGTACAAGGCTCGCCCTTTCCTCTTGCACACCGTCTCACTCTCACGCATGCCACTCCGTCGCCCGTGAGTTCCCGGAGTTGCGCCTCTATTGGCGAGGTTCCCCTGGGTCTAGTGCACCTGGGATCTCATGTTGGTGGCGTTGTCATGCGTTTCGTGGAAGTGGCAGGCGTGAGTACAGGACTCACCGCCTTCTTTAGCACATGTGCCTCACAGTGCACTGCCTCTCACTCGCAGGCGTGCCACTACGGCTGCCGTGATTTGGCAGGAGGTGCCCGACTACTCTCCAACTCCCCTGGGACTATCTACTGCACCCGGGAATCCGTTTTGTCCGCGTTGTCATGCGTTTCGTGGAAGTGGCATGCGTTGTCATACAAGGCTCACCGCCTTCTTTAGCACATGTGCCTCATAGTGCACAGCCTCTCACTCGCAGGCGTGCCACACCGGCGCCCGTGATTTGGCAGGAGGTGCGCGCCTACTCCCCGACTCCCCTGGGACTATCTACTGCACCCGACAATCCATTTTGGCCGCGCTGTGATGTGTTTGGTGGAAGTAGCAGGCGTGAGTACAAGACTCAGCGCCTGCTTTAGCACGTGTGCCTCAAAGTCCACAGCCTCTCACTCGCAGGCGTGCCACTACGGCTGCCGTGATTTGGCAGGAGGTGCGCGCCTACTCCCCAACTCCCCTGGGACTATCTTGTGCACCCGGGAATCCGTTTTGGCCGCGCGGTGATGTCTTTCGTGGAAGTAGCAGGCGTGAGTACAAGGCTCGCCCTTTCCTCTTGCACACCGTCTCACTCTCACGCATGCCACTCCGTCGCCCGTGAGTTCCCGGAGTTGCGCCTCTATTGGCGAGGTTCCCCTGGGTCTAGTGCACCTGGGATCTCATGTTGGTGGCGTTGTCATGCGTTTCGTGGAAGTGGCAGGCGTGAGTACAGGACTCACCGCCTTCTTTAGCACATGTGCCTCACAGTGCACTGCCTCTCACTCGCAGGCGTGCCACTACGGCTGCCGTGATTTGGCAGGAGGTGCGCGCCTACTCCCCGACTCCCCTGGGACTATCTACTGCACCCGACAATCCATTTTGGCCGCGCTGTGATGTGTTTGGTGGAAGTAGCAGGAGTAAGTACAAGACTCAGCGCCTGCTTTAGCACGTGTGCCTCAAAGTCCACAGCCTCTCACTCGCAGGCGTGCCACTACGGCTGCCGTGATTTGGCAGGAGGTGCGCGCCTACTCCCCAACTCCCCTGGGACTATCTTGTGCACCCGGGAATCCGTTTTGGCCGCGCGGTGATGTCTTTCGTGGAAGTAGCAGGCGTGAGTACAAGGCTCGCCCTTTCCTCTTGCACACCGTCTCACTCTCACGCATGCCACTCCGTCGCCCGTGAGTTCCCGGAGTTGCGCCTCTATTGGCGAGGTTCCCCTGGGTCTAGTGCACCTGGGATCTCATGTTGGTGGCGTTGTCATGCGTTTCGTGGAAGTGGCAGGCGTGAGTACAGGACTCACCGCCTTCTTTAGCACATGTGCCTCACAGTGCACTGCCTCTCACTCGCAGGCGTGCCACTACGGCTGCCGTGATTTGGCAGGAGGTGCCCGACTACTCTCCAACTCCCCTGGGACTATCTACTGCACCCGGGAATCCGTTTTGTCCGCGTTGTCATGCGTTTCGTGGAAGTGGCATGCGTTGTCATACAAGGCTCACCGCCTTCTTTAGCACATGTGCCTCATAGTGCACAGCCTCTCACTCGCAGGCGTGCCACACCGGCGCCCGTGATTTGGCAGGAGGTGCGCGCCTACTCCCCGACTCCCCTGGGACTATCTACTGCACCCGACAATCCATTTTGGCCGCGCTGTGATGTGTTTGGTGGAAGTAGCAGGCGTGAGTACAAGACTCAGCGCCTGCTTTAGCACGTGTGCCTCAAAGTCCACAGCCTCTCACTCGCAGGCGTGCCACTACGGCTGCCGTGATTTGGCAGGAGGTGCGCGCCTACTCCCCAACTCCCCTGGGACTATCTTGTGCACCCGGGAATCCGTTTTGGCCGCGCGGTGATGTCTTTCGTGGAAGTAGCAGGCGTGAGTACAAGGCTCGCCCTTTCCTCTTGCACACCGTCTCACTCTCACGCATGCCACTCCGTCGCCCGTGAGTTCCCGGAGTTGCGCCTCTATTGGCGAGGTTCCCCTGGGTCTAGTGCACCTGGGATCTCATGTTGGTGGCGTTGTCATGCGTTTCGTGGAAGTGGCAGGCGTGAGTACAGGACTCACCGCCTTCTTTAGCACATGTGCCTCACAGTGCACTGCCTCTCACTCGCAGGCGTGCCACTACGGCTGCCGTGATTTGGCAGGAGGTGCGCGCCTACTCCCCGACTCCCCTGGGACTATCTACTGCACCCGACAATCCATTTTGGCCGCGCTGTGATGTGTTTGGTGGAAGTAGCAGGAGTAAGTACAAGACTCAGCGCCTGCTTTAGCACGTGTGCCTCAAAGTCCACAGCCTCTCACTCGCAGGCGTGCCACTACGGCTGCCGTGATTTGGCAGGAGGTGCGCGCCTACTCCCCAACTCCCCTGGGACTATCTTGTGCACCCGGGAATCCGTTTTGGCCGCGCGGTGATGTCTTTCGTGGAAGTAGCAGGCGTGAGTACAAGGCTCGCCCTTTCCTCTTGCACACCGTCTCACTCTCACGCATGCCACTCCGTCGCCCGTGAGTTCCCGGAGTTGCGCCTCTATTGGCGAGGTTCCCCTGGGTCTAGTGCACCTGGGATCTCATGTTGGTGGCGTTGTCATGCGTTTCGTGGAAGTGGCAGGCGTGAGTACAGGACTCACCGCCTTCTTTAGCACATGTGCCTCACAGTGCACTGCCTCTCACTCGCAGGCGTGCCACTACGGCTGCCGTGATTTGGCAGGAGGTGCCCGACTACTCTCCAACTCCCCTGGGACTATCTACTGCACCCGGGAATCCGTTTTGTCCGCGTTGTCATGCGTTTCGTGGAAGTGGCATGCGTTGTCATACAAGGCTCACCGCCTTCTTTAGCACATGTGCCTCATAGTGCACAGCCTCTCACTCGCAGGCGTGCCACACCGGCGCCCGTGATTTGGCAGGAGGTGCGCGCCTACTCCCCGACTCCCCTGGGACTATCTACTGCACCCGACAATCCATTTTGGCCGCGCTGTGATGTGTTTGGTGGAAGTAGCAGGCGTGAGTACAAGACTCAGCGCCTGCTTTAGCACGTGTGCCTCAAAGTCCACAGCCTCTCACTCGCAGGCGTGCCACTACGGCTGCCGTGATTTGGCAGGAGGTGCGCGCCTACTCCCCAACTCCCCTGGGACTATCTTGTGCACCCGGGAATCCGTTTTGGCCGCGCGGTGATGTCTTTCGTGGAAGTAGCAGGCGTGAGTACAAGGCTCGCCCTTTCCTCTTGCACACCGTCTCACTCTCACGCATGCCACTCCGTCGCCCGTGAGTTCCCGGAGTTGCGCCTCTATTGGCGAGGTTCCCCTGGGTCTAGTGCACCTGGGATCTCATGTTGGTGGCGTTGTCATGCGTTTCGTGGAAGTGGCAGGCGTGAGTACAGGACTCACCGCCTTCTTTAGCACATGTGCCTCACAGTGCACTGCCTCTCACTCGCAGGCGTGCCACTACGGCTGCCGTGATTTGGCAGGAGGTGCGCGCCTACTCCCCGACTCCCCTGGGACTATCTACTGCACCCGACAATCCATTTTGGCCGCGCTGTGATGTGTTTGGTGGAAGTAGCAGGCGTGAGTACAAGACTCAGCGCCTGCTTTAGCACGTGTGCCTCAAAGTCCACAGCCTCTCACTCGCAGGCGTGCCACTACGGCTGCCGTGATTTGGCAGGAGGTGCGCGCCTACTCCCCAACTCCCCTGGGACTATCTTGTGCACCCGGGAATCCGTTTTGGCCGCGCGGTGATGTCTTTCGTGGAAGTAGCAGGCGTGAGTACAAGGCTCGCCCTTTCCTCTTGCACACCGTCTCACTCTCACGCATGCCACTCCGTCGCCCGTGAGTTCCCGGAGTTGCGCCTCTATTGGCGAGGTTCCCCTGGGTCTAGTGCACCTGGGATCTCATGTTGGTGGCGTTGTCATGCGTTTCGTGGAAGTGGCAGGCGTGAGTACAGGACTCACCGCCTTCTTTAGCACATGTGCCTCACAGTGCACTGCCTCTCACTCGCAGGCGTGCCACTACGGCTGCCGTGATTTGGCAGGAGGTGCCCGACTACTCTCCAACTCCCCTGGGACTATCTACTGCACCCGGGAATCCGTTTTGTCCGCGTTGTCATGCGTTTCGTGGAAGTGGCATGCGTTGTCATACAAGGCTCACCGCCTTCTTTAGCACATGTGCCTCATAGTGCACAGCCTCTCACTCGCAGGCGTGCCACACCGGCGCCCGTGATTTGGCAGGAGGTGCGCGCCTACTCCCCGACTCCCCTGGGACTATCTACTGCACCCGACAATCCATTTTGGCCGCGCTGTGATGTGTTTGGTGGAAGTAGCAGGCGTGAGTACAAGACTCAGCGCCTGCTTTAGCACGTGTGCCTCAAAGTCCACAGCCTCTCACTCGCAGGCGTGCCACTACGGCTGCCGTGATTTGGCAGGAGGTGCGCGCCTACTCCCCAACTCCCCTGGGACTATCTTGTGCACCCGGGAATCCGTTTTGGCCGCGCGGTGATGTCTTTCGTGGAAGTAGCAGGCGTGAGTACAAGGCTCGCCCTTTCCTCTTGCACACCGTCTCACTCTCACGCATGCCACTCCGTCGCCCGTGAGTTCCCGGAGTTGCGCCTCTATTGGCGAGGTTCCCCTGGGTCTAGTGCACCTGGGATCTCATGTTGGTGGCGTTGTCATGCGTTTCGTGGAAGTGGCAGGCGTGAGTACAGGACTCACCGCCTTCTTTAGCACATGTGCCTCACAGTGCACTGCCTCTCACTCGCAGGCGTGCCACTACGGCTGCCGTGATTTGGCAGGAGGTGCGCGCCTACTCCCCGACTCCCCTGAGACTATCTACTGCACCCGACAATCCATTTTGGCCGCGCTGTGATGTGTTTGGTGGAAGTAGCAGGAGTAAGTACAAGACTCAGCGCCTGCTTTAGCACGTGTGCCTCAAAGTCCACAGCCTCTCACTCGCAGGCGTGCCACTACGGCTGCCGTGATTTGGCAGGAGGTGCGCGCCTACTCCCCAACTCCCCTGGGACTATCTTGTGCACCCGGGAATCCGTTTTGGCCGCGCGGTGATGTCTTTCGTGGAAGTAGCAGGCGTGAGTACAAGGCTCGCCCTTTCCTCTTGCACACCGTCTCACTCTCACGCATGCCACTCCGTCGCCCGTGAGTTCCCGGAGTTGCGCCTCTATTGGCGAGGTTCCCCTGGGTCTAGTGCACCTGGGATCTCATGTTGGTGGCGTTGTCATGCGTTTCGTGGAAGTGGCAGGCGTGAGTACAGGACTCACCGCCTTCTTTAGCACATGTGCCTCACAGTGCACTGCCTCTCACTCGCAGGCGTGCCACTACGGCTGCCGTGATTTGGCAGGAGGTGCCCGACTACTCTCCAACTCCCCTGGGACTATCTACTGCACCCGGGAATCCGTTTTGTCCGCGTTGTCATGCGTTTCGTGGAAGTGGCATGCGTTGTCATACAAGGCTCACCGCCTTCTTTAGCACATGTGCCTCATAGTGCACAGCCTCTCACTCGCAGGCGTGCCACACCGGCGCCCGTGATTTGGCAGGAGGTGCGCGCCTACTCCCCGACTCCCCTGGGACTATCTACTGCACCCGACAATCCATTTTGGCCGCGCTGTGATGTGTTTGGTGGAAGTAGCAGGCGTGAGTACAAGACTCAGCGCCTGCTTTAGCACGTGTGCCTCAAAGTCCACAGCCTCTCACTCGCAGGCGTGCCACTACGGCTGCCGTGATTTGGCAGGAGGTGCGCGCCTACTCCCCAACTCCCCTGGGACTATCTTGTGCACCCGGGAATCCGTTTTGGCCGCGCGGTGATGTCTTTCGTGGAAGTAGCAGGCGTGAGTACAAGGCTCGCCCTTTCCTCTTGCACACCGTCTCACTCTCACGCATGCCACTCCGTCGCCCGTGAGTTCCCGGAGTTGCGCCTCTATTGGCGAGGTTCCCCTGGGTCTAGTGCACCTGGGATCTCATGTTGGTGGCGTTGTCATGCGTTTCGTGGAAGTGGCAGGCGTGAGTACAGGACTCACCGCCTTCTTTAGCACATGTGCCTCACAGTGCACTGCCTCTCACTCGCAGGCGTGCCACTACGGCTGCCGTGATTTGGCAGGAGGTGCGCGCCTACTCCCCGACTCCCCTGGGACTATCTACTGCACCCGACAATCCATTTTGGCCGCGCTGTGATGTGTTTGGTGGAAGTAGCAGGAGTAAGTACAAGACTCAGCGCCTGCTTTAGCACGTGTGCCTCAAAGTCCACAGCCTCTCACTCGCAGGCGTGCCACTACGGCTGCCGTGATTTGGCAGGAGGTGCGCGCCTACTCCCCAACTCCCCTGGGACTATCTTGTGCACCCGGGAATCCGTTTTGGCCGCGCGGTGATGTCTTTCGTGGAAGTAGCAGGCGTGAGTACAAGGCTCGCCCTTTCCTCTTGCACACCGTCTCACTCTCACGCATGCCACTCCGTCGCCCGTGAGTTCCCGGAGTTGCGCCTCTATTGGCGAGGTTCCCCTGGGTCTAGTGCACCTGGGATCTCATGTTGGTGGCGTTGTCATGCGTTTCGTGGAAGTGGCAGGCGTGAGTACAGGACTCACCGCCTTCTTTAGCACATGTGCCTCACAGTGCACTGCCTCTCACTCGCAGGCGTGGCACTACGGCTGCCGTGATTTGGCAGGAGGTGCCCGACTACTCTCCAACTCCCCTGGGACTATCTACTGCACCCGGGAATCCGTTTTGTCCGCGTTGTCATGCGTTTCGTGGAAGTGGCATGCGTTGTCATACAAGGCTCACCGCCTTCTTTAGCACATGTGCCTCATAGTGCACAGCCTCTCACTCGCAGGCGTGCCACACCGGCGCCCGTGATTTGGCAGGAGGTGCGCGCCTACTCCCCGACTCCCCTGGGACTATCTACTGCACCCGACAATCCATTTTGGCCGCGCTGTGATGTGTTTGGTGGAAGTAGCAGGCGTGAGTACAAGACTCAGCGCCTGCTTTAGCACGTGTGCCTCAAAGTCCACAGCCTCTCACTCGCAGGCGTGCCACTACGGCTGCCGTGATTTGGCAGGAGGTGCGCGCCTACTCCCCAACTCCCCTGGGACTATCTTGTGCACCCGGGAATCCGTTTTGGCCGCGCGGTGATGTCTTTCGTGGAAGTAGCAGGCGTGAGTACAAGGCTCGCCCTTTCCTCTTGCACACCGTCTCACTCTCACGCATGCCACTCCGTCGCCCGTGAGTTCCCGGAGTTGCGCCTCTATTGGCGAGGTTCCCCTGGGTCTAGTGCACCTGGGATCTCATGTTGGTGGCGTTGTCATGCGTTTCGTGGAAGTGGCAGGCGTGAGTACAGGACTCACCGCCTTCTTTAGCACATGTGCCTCACAGTGCACTGCCTCTCACTCGCAGGCGTGCCACTACGGCTGCCGTGATTTGGCAGGAGGTGCGCGCCTACTCCCCGACTCCCCTGGGACTATCTACTGCACCCGACAATCCATTTTGGCCGCGCTGTGATGTGTTTGGTGGAAGTAGCAGGAGTAAGTACAAGACTCAGCGCCTGCTTTAGCACGTGTGCCTCAAAGTCCACAGCCTCTCACTCGCAGGCGTGCCACTACGGCTGCCGTGATTTGGCAGGAGGTGCGCGCCTACTCCCCAACTCCCCTGGGACTATCTTGTGCACCCGGGAATCCGTTTTGGCCGCGCGGTGATGTCTTTCGTGGAAGTAGCAGGCGTGAGTACAAGGCTCGCCCTTTCCTCTTGCACACCGTCTCACTCTCACGCATGCCACTCCGTCGCCCGTGAGTTCCCGGAGTTGCGCCTCTATTGGCGAGGTTCCCCTGGGTCTAGTGCACCTGGGATCTCATGTTGGTGGCGTTGTCATGCGTTTCGTGGAAGTGGCAGGCGTGAGTACAGGACTCACCGCCTTCTTTAGCACATGTGCCTCACAGTGCACTGCCTCTCACTCGCAGGCGTGCCACTACGGCTGCCGTGATTTGGCAGGAGGTGCCCGACTACTCTCCAACTCCCCTGGGACTATCTACTGCACCCGGGAATCCGTTTTGTCCGCGTTGTCATGCGTTTCGTGGAAGTGGCATGCGTTGTCATACAAGGCTCACCGCCTTCTTTAGCACATGTGCCTCATAGTGCACAGCCTCTCACTCGCAGGCGTGCCACACCGGCGCCCGTGATTTGGCAGGAGGTGCGCGCCTACTCCCCGACTCCCCTGGGACTATCTACTGCACCCGACAATCCATTTTGGCCGCGCTGTGATGTGTTTGGTGGAAGTAGCAGGCGTGAGTACAAGACTCAGCGCCTGCTTTAGCACGTGTGCCTCAAAGTCCACAGCCTCTCACTCGCAGGCGTGCCACTACGGCTGCCGTGATTTGGCAGGAGGTGCGCGCCTACTCCCCAACTCCCCTGGGACTATCTTGTGCACCCGGGAATCCGTTTTGGCCGCGCGGTGATGTCTTTCGTGGAAGTAGCAGGCGTGAGTACAAGGCTCGCCCTTTCCTCTTGCACACCGTCTCACTCTCACGCATGCCACTCCGTCGCCCGTGAGTTCCCGGAGTTGCGCCTCTATTGGCGAGGTTCCCCTGGGTCTAGTGCACCTGGGATCTCATGTTGGTGGCGTTGTCATGCGTTTCGTGGAAGTGGCAGGCGTGAGTACAGGACTCACCGCCTTCTTTAGCACATGTGCCTCACAGTGCACTGCCTCTCACTCGCAGGCGTGCCACTACGGCTGCCGTGATTTGGCAGGAGGTGCGCGCCTACTCCCCGACTCCCCTGGGACTATCTACTGCACCCGACAATCCATTTTGGCCGCGCTGTGATGTGTTTGGTGGAAGTAGCAGGAGTAAGTACAAGACTCAGCGCCTGCTTTAGCACGTGTGCCTCAAAGTCCACAGCCTCTCACTCGCAGGCGTGCCACTACGGCTGCCGTGATTTGGCAGGAGGTGCGCGCCTACTCCCCAACTCCCCTGGGACTATGTTGTGCACCCGGGAATCCGTTTTGGCCGCGCGGTGATGTCTTTCGTGGAAGTAGCAGGCGTGAGTACAAGGCTCGCCCTTTCCTCTTGCACACCGTCTCACTCTCACGCATGCCACTCCGTCGCCCGTGAGTTCCCGGAGTTGCGCCTCTATTGGCGAGGTTCCCCTGGGTCTAGTGCACCTGGGATCTCATGTTGGTGGCGTTGTCATGCGTTTCGTGGAAGTGGCAGGCGTGAGTACAGGACTCACCGCCTTCTTTAGCACATGTGCCTCACAGTGCACTGCCTCTCACTCGCAGGCGTGGCACTACGGCTGCCGTGATTTGGCAGGAGGTGCCCGACTACTCTCCAACTCCCCTGGGACTATCTACTGCACCCGGGAATCCGTTTTGTCCGCGTTGTCATGCGTTTCGTGGAAGTGGCATGCGTTGTCATACAAGGCTCACCGCCTTCTTTAGCACATGTGCCTCATAGTGCACAGCCTCTCACTCGCAGGCGTGCCACACCGGCGCCCGTGATTTGGCAGGAGGTGCGCGCCTACTCCCCGACTCCCCTGGGACTATCTACTGCACCCGACAATCCATTTTGGCCGCGCTGTGATGTGTTTGGTGGAAGTAGCAGGCGTGAGTACAAGACTCAGCGCCTGCTTTAGCACGTGTGCCTCAAAGTCCACAGCCTCTCACTCGCAGGCGTGCCACTACGGCTGCCGTGATTTGGCAGGAGGTGCGCGCCTACTCCCCAACTCCCCTGGGACTATCTTGTGCACCCGGGAATCCGTTTTGGCCGCGCGGTGATGTCTTTCGTGGAAGTAGCAGGCGTGAGTACAAGGCTCGCCCTTTCCTCTTGCACACCGTCTCACTCTCACGCATGCCACTCCGTCGCCCGTGAGTTCCCGGAGTTGCGCCTCTATTGGCGAGGTTCCCCTGGGTCTAGTGCACCTGGGATCTCATGTTGGTGGCGTTGTCATGCGTTTCGTGGAAGTGGCAGGCGTGAGTACAGGACTCACCGCCTTCTTTAGCACATGTGCCTCACAGTGCACTGCCTCTCACTCGCAGGCGTGCCACTACGGCTGCCGTGATTTGGCAGGAGGTGCGCGCCTACTCCCCGACTCCCCTGGGACTATCTACTGCACCCGACAATCCATTTTGGCCGCGCTGTGATGTGTTTGGTGGAAGTAGCAGGAGTAAGTACAAGACTCAGCGCCTGCTTTAGCACGTGTGCCTCAAAGTCCACAGCCTCTCACTCGCAGGCGTGCCACTACGGCTGCCGTGATTTGGCAGGAGGTGCGCGCCTACTCCCCAACTCCCCTGGGACTATCTTGTGCACCCGGGAATCCGTTTTGGCCGCGCGGTGATGTCTTTCGTGGAAGTAGCAGGCGTGAGTACAAGGCTCGCCCTTTCCTCTTGCACACCGTCTCACTCTCACGCATGCCACTCCGTCGCCCGTGAGTTCCCGGAGTTGCGCCTCTATTGGCGAGGTTCCCCTGGGTCTAGTGCACCTGGGATCTCATGTTGGTGGCGTTGTCATGCGTTTCGTGGAAGTGGCAGGCGTGAGTACAGGACTCACCGCCTTCTTTAGCACATGTGCCTCACAGTGCACTGCCTCTCACTCGCAGGCGTGCCACTACGGCTGCCGTGATTTGGCAGGAGGTGCCCGACTACTCTCCAACTCCCCTGGGACTATCTACTGCACCCGGGAATCCGTTTTGTCCGCGTTGTCATGCGTTTCGTGGAAGTGGCATGCGTTGTCATACAAGGCTCACCGCCTTCTTTAGCACATGTGCCTCATAGTGCACAGCCTCTCACTCGCAGGCGTGCCACACCGGCGCCCGTGATTTGGCAGGAGGTGCGCGCCTACTCCCCGACTCCCCTGGGACTATCTACTGCACCCGACAATCCATTTTGGCCGCGCTGTGATGTGTTTGGTGGAAGTAGCAGGCGTGAGTACAAGACTCAGCGCCTGCTTTAGCACGTGTGCCTCAAAGTCCACAGCCTCTCACTCGCAGGCGTGCCACTACGGCTGCCGTGATTTGGCAGGAGGTGCGCGCCTACTCCCCAACTCCCCTGGGACTATCTTGTGCACCCGGGAATCCGTTTTGGCCGCGCGGTGATGTCTTTCGTGGAAGTAGCAGGCGTGAGTACAAGGCTCGCCCTTTCCTCTTGCACACCGTCTCACTCTCACGCATGCCACTCCGTCGCCCGTGAGTTCCCGGAGTTGCGCCTCTATTGGCGAGGTTCCCCTGGGTCTAGTGCACCTGGGATCTCATGTTGGTGGCGTTGTCATGCGTTTCGTGGAAGTGGCAGGCGTGAGTACAGGACTCACCGCCTTCTTTAGCACATGTGCCTCACAGTGCACTGCCTCTCACTCGCAGGCGTGCCACTACGGCTGCCGTGATTTGGCAGGAGGTGCGCGCCTACTTCCCGACTCCCCTGGGACTATCTACTGCACCCGACAATCCATTTTGGCCGCGCTGTGATGTGTTTGGTGGAAGTAGCAGGAGTAAGTACAAGACTCAGCGCCTGCTTTAGCACGTGTGCCTCAAAGTCCACAGCCTCTCACTCGCAGGCGTGCCACTACGGCTGCCGTGATTTGGCAGGAGGTGCGCGCCTACTCCCCAACTCCCCTGGGACTATCTTGTGCACCCGGGAATCCGTTTTGGCCGCGCGGTGATGTCTTTCGTGGAAGTAGCAGGCGTGAGTACAAGGCTCGCCCTTTCCTCTTGCACACCGTCTCACTCTCACGCATGCCACTCCGTCGCCCGTGAGTTCCCGGAGTTGCGCCTCTATTGGCGAGGTTCCCCTGGGTCTAGTGCACCTGGGATCTCATGTTGGTGGCGTTGTCATGCGTTTCGTGGAAGTGGCAGGCGTGAGTACAGGACTCACCGCCTTCTTTAGCACATGTGCCTCACAGTGCACTGCCTCTCACTCGCAGGCGTGCCACTACGGCTGCCGTGATTTGGCAGGAGGTGCCCGACTACTCTCCAACTCCCCTGGGACTATCTACTGCACCCGGGAATCCGTTTTGTCCGCGTTGTCATGCGTTTCGTGGAAGTGGCATGCGTTGTCATACAAGGCTCACCGCCTTCTTTAGCACATGTGCCTCATAGTGCACAGCCTCTCACTCGCAGGCGTGCCACACCGGCGCCCGTGATTTGGCAGGAGGTGCGCGCCTACTCCCCGACTCCCCTGGGACTATCTACTGCACCCGACAATCCATTTTGGCCGCGCTGTGATGTGTTTGGTGGAAGTAGCAGGCGTGAGTACAAGACTCAGCGCCTGCTTTAGCACGTGTGCCTCAAAGTCCACAGCCTCTCACTCGCAGGCGTGCCACTACGGCTGCCGTGATTTGGCAGGAGGTGCGCGCCTACTCCCCAACTCCCCTGGGACTATCTTGTGCACCCGGGAATCCGTTTTGGCCGCGCGGTGATGTCTTTCGTGGAAGTAGCAGGCGTGAGTACAAGGCTCGCCCTTTCCTCTTGCACACCGTCTCACTCTCACGCATGCCACTCCGTCGCCCGTGAGTTCCCGGAGTTGCGCCTCTATTGGCGAGGTTCCCCTGGGTCTAGTGCACCTGGGATCTCATGTTGGTGGCGTTGTCATGCGTTTCGTGGAAGTGGCAGGCGTGAGTACAGGACTCACCGCCTTCTTTAGCACATGTGCCTCACAGTGCACTGCCTCTCACTCGCAGGCGTGCCACTACGGCTGCCGTGATTTGGCAGGAGGTGCGCGCCTACTCCCCGACTCCCCTGGGACTATCTACTGCACCCGACAATCCATTTTGGCCGCGCTGTGATGTGTTTGGTGGAAGTAGCAGGAGTAAGTACAAGACTCAGCGCCTGCTTTAGCACGTGTGCCTCAAAGTCCACAGCCTCTCACTCGCAGGCGTGCCACTACGGCTGCCGTGATTTGGCAGGAGGTGCGCGCCTACTCCCCAACTCCCCTGGGACTATCTTGTGCACCCGGGAATCCGTTTTGGCCGCGCGGTGATGTCTTTCGTGGAAGTAGCAGGCGTGAGTACAAGGCTCGCCCTTTCCTCTTGCACACCGTCTCACTCTCACGCATGCCACTCCGTCGCCCGTGAGTTCCCGGAGTTGCGCCTCTATTGGCGAGGTTCCCCTGGGTCTAGTGCACCTGGGATCTCATGTTGGTGGCGTTGTCATGCGTTTCGTGGAAGTGGCAGGCGTGAGTACAGGACTCACCGCCTTCTTTAGCACATGTGCCTCACAGTGCACTGCCTCTCACTCGCAGGCGTGCCACTACGGCTGCCGTGATTTGGCAGGAGGTGCCCGACTACTCTCCAACTCCCCTGGGACTATCTACTGCACCCGGGAATCCGTTTTGTCCGCGTTGTCATGCGTTTCGTGGAAGTGGCATGCGTTGTCATACAAGGCTCACCGCCTTCTTTAGCACATGTGCCTCATAGTGCACAGCCTCTCACTCGCAGGCGTGCCACACCGGCGCCCGTGATTTGGCAGGAGGTGCGCGCCTACTCCCCGACTCCCCTGGGACTATCTACTGCACCCGACAATCCATTTTGGCCGCGCTGTGATGTGTTTGGTGGAAGTAGCAGGCGTGAGTACAAGACTCAGCGCCTGCTTTAGCACGTGTGCCTCAAAGTCCACAGCCTCTCACTCGCAGGCGTGCCACTACGGCTGCCGTGATTTGGCAGGAGGTGCGCGCCTACTCCCCAACTCCCCTGGGACTATCTTGTGCACCCGGGAATCCGTTTTGGCCGCGCGGTGATGTCTTTCGTGGAAGTAGCAGGCGTGAGTACAAGGCTCGCCCTTTCCTCTTGCACACCGTCTCACTCTCACGCATGCCACTCCGTCGCCCGTGAGTTCCCGGAGTTGCGCCTCTATTGGCGAGGTTCCCCTGGGTCTAGTGCACCTGGGATCTCATGTTGGTGGCGTTGTCATGCGTTTCGTGGAAGTGGCAGGCGTGAGTACAGGACTCACCGCCTTCTTTAGCACATGTGCCTCACAGTGCACTGCCTCTCACTCGCAGGCGTGCCACTACGGCTGCCGTGATTTGGCAGGAGGTGCGCGCCTACTCCCCGACTCCCCTGGGACTATCTACTGCACCCGACAATCCATTTTGGCCGCGCTGTGATGTGTTTGGTGGAAGTAGCAGGAGTAAGTACAAGACTCAGCGCCTGCTTTAGCACGTGTGCCTCAAAGTCCACAGCCTCTCACTCGCAGGCGTGCCACTACGGCTGCCGTGATTTGGCAGGAGGTGCGCGCCTACTCCCCAACTCCCCTGGGACTATCTTGTGCACCCGGGAATCCGTTTTGGCCGCGCGGTGATGTCTTTCGTGGAAGTAGCAGGCGTGAGTACAAGGCTCGCCCTTTCCTCTTGCACACCGTCTCACTCTCACGCATGCCACTCCGTCGCCCGTGAGTTCCCGGAGTTGCGCCTCTATTGGCGAGGTTCCCCTGGGTCTAGTGCACCTGGGATCTCATGTTGGTGGCGTTGTCATGCGTTTCGTGGAAGTGGCAGGCGTGAGTACAGGACTCACCGCCTTCTTTAGCACATGTGCCTCACAGTGCACTGCCTCTCACTCGCAGGCGTGCCACTACGGCTGCCGTGATTTGGCAGGAGGTGCCCGACTACTCTCCAACTCCCCTGGGACTATCTACTGCACCCGGGAATCCGTTTTGTCCGCGTTGTCATGCGTTTCGTGGAAGTGGCATGCGTTGTCATACAAGGCTCACCGCCTTCTTTAGCACATGTGCCTCATAGTGCACAGCCTCTCACTCGCAGGCGTGCCACACCGGCGCCCGTGATTTGGCAGGAGGTGCGCGCCTACTCCCCGACTCCCCTGGGACTATCTACTGCACCCGACAATCCATTTTGGCCGCGCTGTGATGTGTTTGGTGGAAGTAGCAGGCGTGAGTACAAGACTCAGCGCCTGCTTTAGCACGTGTGCCTCAAAGTCCACAGCCTCTCACTCGCAGGCGTGCCACTACGGCTGCCGTGATTTGGCAGGAGGTGCGCGCCTACTCCCCAACTCCCCTGGGACTATCTTGTGCACCCGGGAATCCGTTTTGGCCGCGCGGTGATGTCTTTCGTGGAAGTAGCAGGCGTGAGTACAAGGCTCGCCCTTTCCTCTTGCACACCGTCTCACTCTCACGCATGCCACTCCGTCGCCCGTGAGTTCCCGGAGTTGCGCCTCTATTGGCGAGGTTCCCCTGGGTCTAGTGCACCTGGGATCTCATGTTGGTGGCGTTGTCATGCGTTTCGTGGAAGTGGCAGGCGTGAGTACAGGACTCACCGCCTTCTTTAGCACATGTGCCTCACAGTGCACTGCCTCTCACTCGCAGGCGTGCCACTACGGCTGCCGTGATTTGGCAGGAGGTGCGCGCCTACTCCCCGACTCCCCTGGGACTATCTACTGCACCCGACAATCCATTTTGGCCGCGCTGTGATGTGTTTGGTGGAAGTAGCAGGAGTAAGTACAAGACTCAGCGCCTGCTTTAGCACGTGTGCCTCAAAGTCCACAGCCTCTCACTCGCAGGCGTGCCACTACGGCTGCCGTGATTTGGCAGGAGGTGCGCGCCTACTCCCCAACTCCCCTGGGACTATCTTGTGCACCCGGGAATCCGTTTTGGCCGCGCGGTGATGTCTTTCGTGGAAGTAGCAGGCGTGAGTACAAGGCTCGCCCTTTCCTCTTGCACACCGTCTCACTCTCACGCATGCCACTCCGTCGCCCGTGAGTTCCCGGAGTTGCGCCTCTATTGGCGAGGTTCCCCTGGGTCTAGTGCACCTGGGATCTCATGTTGGTGGCGTTGTCATGCGTTTCGTGGAAGTGGCAGGCGTGAGTACAGGACTCACCGCCTTCTTTAGCACATGTGCCTCACAGTGCACTGCCTCTCACTCGCAGGCGTGCCACTACGGCTGCCGTGATTTGGCAGGAGGTGCCCGACTACTCTCCAACTCCCCTGGGACTATCTACTGCACCCGGGAATCCGTTTTGTCCGCGTTGTCATGCGTTTCGTGGAAGTGGCATGCGTTGTCATACAAGGCTCACCGCCTTCTTTAGCACATGTGCCTCATAGTGCACAGCCTCTCACTCGCAGGCGTGCCACACCGGCGCCCGTGATTTGGCAGGAGGTGCGCGCCTACTCCCCGACTCCCCTGGGACTATCTACTGCACCCGACAATCCATTTTGGCCGCGCTGTGATGTGTTTGGTGGAAGTAGCAGGCGTGAGTACAAGACTCAGCGCCTGCTTTAGCACGTGTGCCTCAAAGTCCACAGCCTCTCACTCGCAGGCGTGCCACTACGGCTGCCGTGATTTGGCAGGAGGTGCGCGCCTACTCCCCAACTCCCCTGGGACTATCTTGTGCACCCGGGAATCCGTTTTGGCCGCGCGGTGATGTCTTTCGTGGAAGTAGCAGGCGTGAGTACAAGGCTCGCCCTTTCCTCTTGCACACCGTCTCACTCTCACGCATGCCACTCCGTCGCCCGTGAGTTCCCGGAGTTGCGCCTCTATTGGCGAGGTTCCCCTGGGTCTAGTGCACCTGGGATCTCATGTTGGTGGCGTTGTCATGCGTTTCGTGGAAGTGGCAGGCGTGAGTACAGGACTCACCGCCTTCTTTAGCACATGTGCCTCACAGTGCACTGCCTCTCACTCGCAGGCGTGCCACTACGGCTGCCGTGATTTGGCAGGAGGTGCGCGCCTACTCCCCGACTCCCCTGGGACTATCTACTGCACCCGACAATCCATTTTGGCCGCGCTGTGATGTGTTTGGTGGAAGTAGCAGGAGTAAGTACAAGACTCAGCGCCTGCTTTAGCACGTGTGCCTCAAAGTCCACAGCCTCTCACTCGCAGGCGTGCCACTACGGCTGCCGTGATTTGGCAGGAGGTGCGCGCCTACTCCCCAACTCCCCTGGGACTATCTTGTGCACCCGGGAATCCGTTTTGGCCGCGCGGTGATGTCTTTCGTGGAAGTAGCAGGCGTGAGTACAAGGCTCGCCCTTTCCTCTTGCACACCGTCTCACTCTCACGCATGCCACTCCGTCGCCCGTGAGTTCCCGGAGTTGCGCCTCTATTGGCGAGGTTCCCCTGGGTCTAGTGCACCTGGGATCTCATGTTGGTGGCGTTGTCATGCGTTTCGTGGAAGTGGCAGGCGTGAGTACAGGACTCACCGCCTTCTTTAGCACATGTGCCTCACAGTGCACTGCCTCTCACTCGCAGGCGTGCCACTACGGCTGCCGTGATTTGGCAGGAGGTGCCCGACTACTCTCCAACTCCCCTGGGACTATCTACTGCACCCGGGAATCCGTTTTGTCCGCGTTGTCATGCGTTTCGTGGAAGTGGCATGCGTTGTCATACAAGGCTCACCGCCTTCTTTAGCACATGTGCCTCATAGTGCACAGCCTCTCACTCGCAGGCGTGCCACACCGGCGCCCGTGATTTGGCAGGAGGTGCGCGCCTACTCCCCGACTCCCCTGGGACTATCTACTGCACCCGACAATCCATTTTGGCCGCGCTGTGATGTGTTTGGTGGAAGTAGCAGGCGTGAGTACAAGACTCAGCGCCTGCTTTAGCACGTGTGCCTCAAAGTCCACAGCCTCTCACTCGCAGGCGTGCCACTACGGCTGCCGTGATTTGGCAGGAGGTGCGCGCCTACTCCCCAACTCCCCTGGGACTATCTTGTGCACCCGGGAATCCGTTTTGGCCGCGCGGTGATGTCTTTCGTGGAAGTAGCAGGCGTGAGTACAAGGCTCGCCCTTTCCTCTTGCACACCGTCTCACTCTCACGCATGCCACTCCGTCGCCCGTGAGTTCCCGGAGTTGCGCCTCTATTGGCGAGGTTCCCCTGGGTCTAGTGCACCTGGGATCTCATGTTGGTGGCGTTGTCATGCGTTTCGTGGAAGTGGCAGGCGTGAGTACAGGACTCACCGCCTTCTTTAGCACATGTGCCTCACAGTGCACTGCCTCTCACTCGCAGGCGTGCCACTACGGCTGCCGTGATTTGGCAGGAGGTGCCCGACTACTCTCCAACTCCCCTGGGACTATCTACTGCACCCGGGAATCCGTTTTGTCCGCGTTGTCATGCGTTTCGTGGAAGTGGCATGCGTTGTCATACAAGGCTCACCGCCTTCTTTAGCACATGTGCCTCATAGTGCACAGCCTCTCACTCGCAGGCGTGCCACACCGGCGCCCGTGATTTGGCAGGAGGTGCGCGCCTACTCCCCGACTCCCCTGGGACTATCTACTGCACCCGACAATCCATTTTGGCCGCGCTGTGATGTGTTTGGTGGAAGTAGCAGGCGTGAGTACAAGACTCAGCGCCTGCTTTAGCACGTGTGCCTCAAAGTCCACAGCCTCTCACTCGCAGGCGTGCCACTACGGCTGCCGTGATTTGGCAGGAGGTGCGCGCCTACTCCCCAACTCCCCTGGGACTATCTTGTGCACCCGGGAATCCGTTTTGGCCGCGCGGTGATGTCTTTCGTGGAAGTAGCAGGCGTGAGTACAAGGCTCGCCCTTTCCTCTTGCACACCGTCTCACTCTCACGCATGCCACTCCGTCGCCCGTGAGTTCCCGGAGTTGCGCCTCTATTGGCGAGGTTCCCCTGGGTCTAGTGCACCTGGGATCTCATGTTGGTGGCGTTGTCATGCGTTTCGTGGAAGTGGCAGGCGTGAGTACAGGACTCACCGCCTTCTTTAGCACATGTGCCTCACAGTGCACTGCCTCTCACTCGCAGGCGTGCCACTACGACTGCCGTGATTTGGCAGGAGGTGCGCGCCTACTCCCCGACTCCCCTGGGACTATCTACTGCACCCGACAATCCATTTTGGCCGCGCTGTGATGTGTTTGGTGGAAGTAGCAGGAGTAAGTACAAGACTCAGCGCCTGCTTTAGCACGTGTGCCTCAAAGTCCACAGCCTCTCACTCGCAGGCGTGCCACTACGGCTGCCGTGATTTGGCAGGAGGTGCGCGCCTACTCCCCAACTCCCCTGGGACTATCTTGTGCACCCGGGAATCCGTTTTGGCCGCGCAGTGATGTCTTTCGTGGAAGTAGCAGGCGTGAGTACAAGGCTCGCCCTTTCCTCTTGCACACCGTCTCACTCTCACGCATGCCACTCCGTCGCCCGTGAGTTCCCGGAGTTGCGCCTCTATTGGCGAGGTTCCCCTGGGTCTAGTGCACCTGGGATCTCATGTTGGTGGCGTTGTCATGCGTTTCGTGGAAGTGGCAGGCGTGAGTACAGGACTTACCGCCTTCTTTAGCACATGTGCCTCACAGTGCACTGCCTCTCACTCGCAGGCGTGCCACTACGGCTGCCGTGATTTGGCAGGAGGTGCCCGACTACTCTCCAACTCCCCTGGGACTATCTACTGCACCCGGGAATCCGTTTTGTCCGCGTTGTCATGCGTTTCGTGGAAGTGGCATGCGTTGTCATACAAGGCTCACCGCCTTCTTTAGCACATGTGCCTCATAGTGCACAGCCTCTCACTCGCAGGCGTGCCACACCGGCGCCCGTGATTTGGCAGGAGGTGCGCGCCTACTCCCCGACTCCCCTGGGACTATCTACTGCACCCGACAATCCATTTTGGCCGCGCTGTGATGTGTTTGGTGGAAGTAGCAGGCGTGAGTACAAGACTCAGCGCCTGCTTTAGCACGTGTGCCTCAAAGTCCACAGCCTCTCACTCGCAGGCGTGCCACTACGGCTGCCGTGATTTGGCAGGAGGTGCGCGCCTACTCCCCAACTCCCCTGGGACTATCTTGTGCACCCGGGAATCCGTTTTGGCCGCGCGGTGATGTCTTTCGTGGAAGTAGCAGGCGTGAGTACAAGGCTCGCCCTTTCCTCTTGCACACCGTCTCACTCTCACGCATGCCACTCCGTCGCCCGTGAGTTCCCGGAGTTGCGCCTCTATTGGCGAGGTTCCCCTGGGTCTAGTGCACCTGGGATCTCATGTTGGTGGCGTTGTCATGCGTTTCGTGGAAGTGGCAGGCGTGAGTACAGGACTCACCGCCTTCTTTAGCACATGTGCCTCACAGTGCACTGCCTCTCACTCGCAGGCGTGCCACTACGGCTGCCGTGATTTGGCAGGAGGTGCCCGACTACTCTCCAACTCCCCTGGGACTATCTACTGCACCCGGGAATCCGTTTTGTCCGCGTTGTCATGCGTTTCGTGGAAGTGGCATGCGTTGTCATACAAGGCTCACCGCCTTCTTTAGCACATGTGCCTCATAGTGCACAGCCTCTCACTCGCAGGCGTGCCACACCGGCGCCCGTGATTTGGCAGGAGGTGCGCGCCTACTCCCCGACTCCCCTGGGACTATCTACTGCACCCGACAATCCATTTTGGCCGCGCTGTGATGTGTTTGGTGGAAGTAGCAGGCGTGAGTACAAGACTCAGCGCCTGCTTTAGCACGTGTGCCTCAAAGTCCACAGCCTCTCACTCGCAGGCGTGCCACTACGGCTGCCGTGATTTGGCAGGAGGTGCGCGCCTACTCCCCAACTCCCCTGGGACTATCTTGTGCACCCGGGAATCCGTTTTGGCCGCGCGGTGATGTCTTTCGTGGAAGTAGCAGGCGTGAGTACAAGGCTCGCCCTTTCCTCTTGCACACCGTCTCACTCTCACGCATGCCACTCCGTCGCCCGTGAGTTCCCGGAGTTGCGCCTCTATTGGCGAGGTTCCCCTGGGTCTAGTGCACCTGGGATCTCATGTTGGTGGCGTTGTCATGCGTTTCGTGGAAGTGGCAGGCGTGAGTACAGGACTCACCGCCTTCTTTAGCACATGTGCCTCACAGTGCACTGCCTCTCACTCGCAGGCGTGCCACTACGGCTGCCGTGATTTGGCAGGAGGTGCGCGCCTACTCCCCGACTCCCCTGGGACTATCTACTGCACCCGACAATCCATTTTGGCCGCGCTGTGATGTGTTTGGTGGAAGTAGCAGGAGTAAGTACAAGACTCAGCGCCTGCTTTAGCACGTGTGCCTCAAAGTCCACAGCCTCTCACTCGCAGGCGTGCCACTACGGCTGCCGTGATTTGGCAGGAGGTGCGCGCCTACTCCCCAACTCCCCTGGGACTATCTTGTGCACCCGGGATTCCGTTTTGGCCGCGCGGTGATGTCTTTCGTGGAAGTAGCAGGCGTGAGTACAAGGCTCGCCCTTTCCTCTTGCACACCGTCTCACTCTCACGCATGCCACTCCGTCGCCCGTGAGTTCCCGGAGTTGCGCCTCTATTGGCGAGGTTCCCCTGGGTCTAGTGCACCTGGGATCTCATGTTGGTGGCGTTGTCATGCGTTTCGTGGAAGTGGCAGGCGTGAGTACAGGACTCACCGCCTTCTTTAGCACATGTGCCTCACAGTGCACTGCCTCTCACTCGCAGGCGTGCCACTACGGCTGCCGTGATTTGGCAGGAGGTGCCCGACTACTCTCCAACTCCCCTGGGACTATCTACTGCACCCGGGAATCCGTTTTGTCCGCGTTGTCATGCGTTTCGTGGAAGTGGCATGCGTTGTCATACAAGGCTCACCGCCTTCTTTAGCACATGTGCCTCATAGTGCACAGCCTCTCACTCGCAGGCGTGCCACACCGGCGCCCGTGATTTGGCAGGAGGTGCGCGCCTACTCCCCGACTCCCCTGGGACTATCTACTGCACCCGACAATCCATTTTGGCCGCGCTGTGATGTGTTTGGTGGAAGTAGCAGGCGTGAGTACAAGACTCAGCGCCTGCTTTAGCACGTGTGCCTCAAAGTCCACAGCCTCTCACTCGCAGGCGTGCCACTACGGCTGCCGTGATTTGGCAGGAGGTGCGCGCCTACTCCCCAACTCCCCTGGGACTATCTTGTGCACCCGGGAATCCGTTTTGGCCGCGCGGTGATGTCTTTCGTGGAAGTAGCAGGCGTGAGTACAAGGCTCGCCCTTTCCTCTTGCACACCGTCTCACTCTCACGCATGCCACTCCGTCGCCCGTGAGTTCCCGGAGTTGCGCCTCTATTGGCGAGGTTCCCCTGGGTCTAGTGCACCTGGGATCTCATGTTGGTGGCGTTGTCATGCGTTTCGTGGAAGTGGCAGGCGTGAGTACAGGACTCACCGCCTTCTTTAGCACATGTGCCTCACAGTGCACTGCCTCTCACTCGCAGGCGTGCCACTACGGCTGCCGTGATTTGGCAGGAGGTGCGCGCCTACTCCCCGACTCCCCTGGGACTATCTACTGCACCCGACAATCCATTTTGGCCGCGCTGTGATGTGTTTGGTGGAAGTAGCAGGAGTAAGTACAAGACTCAGCGCCTGCTTTAGCACGTGTGCCTCAAAGTCCACAGCCTCTCACTCGCAGGCGTGCCACTATGGCTGCCGTGATTTGGCAGGAGGTGCGCGCCTACTCCCCAACTCCCCTGGGACTATCTTGTGCACCCGGGAATCCGTTTTGGCCGCGCGGTGATGTCTTTCGTGGAAGTAGCAGGCGTGAGTACAAGGCTCGCCCTTTCCTCTTGCACACCGTCTCACTCTCACGCATGCCACTCCGTCGCCCGTGAGTTCCCGGAGTTGCGCCTCTATTGGCGAGGTTCCCCTGGGTCTAGTGCACCTGGGATCTCATGTTGGTGGCGTTGTCATGCGTTTCGTGGAAGTGGCAGGCGTGAGTACAGGACTCACCGCCTTCTTTAGCACATGTGCCTCACAGTGCACTGCCTCTCACTCGCAGGCGTGCCACTACGGCTGCCGTGATTTGGCAGGAGGTGCCCGACTACTCTCCAACTCCCCTGGGACTATCTACTGCACCCGGGAATCCGTTTTGTCCGCGTTGTCATGCGTTTCGTGGAAGTGGCATGCGTTGTCATACAAGGCTCACCGCCTTCTTTAGCACATGTGCCTCATAGTGCACAGCCTCTCACTCGCAGGCGTGCCACACCGGCGCCCGTGATTTGGCAGGAGGTGCGCGCCTACTCCCCGACTCCCCTGGGACTATCTACTGCACCCGACAATCCATTTTGGCCGCGCTGTGATGTGTTTGGTGGAAGTAGCAGGCGTGAGTACAAGACTCAGCGCCTGCTTTAGCACGTGTGCCTCAAAGTCCACAGCCTCTCACTCGCAGGCGTGCCACTACGGCTGCCGTGATTTGGCAGGAGGTGCGCGCCTACTCCCCAACTCCCCTGGGACTATCTTGTGCACCCGGGAATCCGTTTTGGCCGCGCGGTGATGTCTTTCGTGGAAGTAGCAGGCGTGAGTACAAGGCTCGCCCTTTCCTCTTGCACACCGTCTCACTCTCACGCATGCCACTCCGTCGCCCGTGAGTTCCCGGAGTTGCGCCTCTATTGGCGAGGTTCCCCTGGGTCTAGTGCACCTGGGATCTCATGTTGGTGGCGTTGTCATGCGTTTCGTGGAAGTGGCAGGCGTGAGTACAGGACTCACCGCCTTCTTTAGCACATGTGCCTCACAGTGCACTGCCTCTCACTCGCAGGCGTGCCACTACGGCTGCCGTGATTTGGCAGGAGGTGCGCGCCTACTCCCCGACTCCCCTGGGACTATCTACTGCACCCGACAATCCATTTTGGCCGCGCTGTGATGTGTTTGGTGGAAGTAGCAGGAGTAAGTACAAGACTCAGCGCCTGCTTTAGCACGTGTGCCTCAAAGTCCACAGCCTCTCACTCGCAGGCGTGCCACTACGGCTGCCGTGATTTGGCAGGAGGTGCGCGCCTACTCCCCAACTCCCCTGGGACTATCTTGTGCACCCGGGAATCCGTTTTGGCCGCGCGGTGATGTCTTTCGTGGAAGTAGCAGGCGTGAGTACAAGGCTCGCCCTTTCCTCTTGCACACCGTCTCACTCTCACGCATGCCACTCCGTCGCCCGTGAGTTCCCGGAGTTGCGCCTCTATTGGCGAGGTTCCCCTGGGTCTAGTGCACCTGGGATCTCATGTTGGTGGCGTTGTCATGCGTTTCGTGGAAGTGGCAGGCGTGAGTACAGGACTCACCGCCTTCTTTAGCACATGTGCCTCACAGTGCACTGCCTCTCACTCGCAGGCGTGCCACTACGGCTGCCGTGATTTGGCAGGAGGTGCCCGACTACTCTCCAACTCCCCTGGGACTATCTACTGCACCCGGGAATCCGTTTTGTCCGCGTTGTCATGCGTTTCGTGGAAGTGGCATGCGTTGTCATACAAGGCTCACCGCCTTCTTTAGCACATGTGCCTCATAGTGCACAGCCTCTCACTCGCAGGCGTGCCACACCGGCGCCCGTGATTTGGCAGGAGGTGCGCGCCTACTCCCCGACTCCCCTGGGACTATCTACTGCACCCGACAATCCATTTTGGCCGCGCTGTGATGTGTTTGGTGGAAGTAGCAGGCGTGAGTACAAGACTCAGCGCCTGCTTTAGCACGTGTGCCTCAAAGTCCACAGCCTCTCACTCGCAGGCGTGCCACTACGGCTGCCGTGATTTGGCAGGAGGTGCGCGCCTACTCCCCAACTCCCCTGGGACTATCTTGTGCACCCGGGAATCCGTTTTGGCCGCGCGGTGATGTCTTTCGTGGAAGTAGCAGGCGTGAGTACAAGGCTCGCCCTTTCCTCTTGCACACCGTCTCACTCTCACGCATGCCACTCCGTCGCCCGTGAGTTCCCGGAGTTGCGCCTCTATTGGCGAGGTTCCCCTGGGTCTAGTGCACCTGGGATCTCATGTTGGTGGCGTTGTCATGCGTTTCGTGGAAGTGGCAGGCGTGAGTACAGGACTCACCGCCTTCTTTAGCACATGTGCCTCACAGTGCACTGCCTCTCACTCGCAGGCGTGCCACTACGGCTGCCGTGATTTGGCAGGAGGTGCCCGACTACTCTCCAACTCCCCTGGGACTATCTACTGCACCCGGGAATCCGTTTTGTCCGCGTTGTCATGCGTTTCGTGGAAGTGGCATGCGTTGTCATACAAGGCTCACCGCCTTCTTTAGCACATGTGCCTCATAGTGCACAGCCTCTCACTCGCAGGCGTGCCACACCGGCGCCCGTGATTTGGCAGGAGGTGCGCGCCTACTCCCCGACTCCCCTGGGACTATCTACTGCACCCGACAATCCATTTTGGCCGCGCTGTGATGTGTTTGGTGGAAGTAGCAGGCGTGAGTACAAGACTCAGCGCCTGCTTTAGCACGTGTGCCTCAAAGTCCACAGCCTCTCACTCGCAGGCGTGCCACTACGGCTGCCGTGATTTGGCAGGAGGTGCGCGCCTACTCCCCAACTCCCCTGGGACTATCTTGTGCACCCGGGAATCCGTTTTGGCCGCGCGGTGATGTCTTTCGTGGAAGTAGCAGGCGTGAGTACAAGGCTCGCCCTTTCCTCTTGCACACCGTCTCACTCTCACGCATGCCACTCCGTCGCCCGTGAGTTCCCGGAGTTGCGCCTCTATTGGCGAGGTTCCCCTGGGTCTAGTGCACCTGGGATCTCATGTTGGTGGCGTTGTCATGCGTTTCGTGGAAGTGGCAGGCGTGAGTACAGGACTCACCGCCTTCTTTAGCACATGTGCCTCACAGTGCACTGCCTCTCACTCGCAGGCGTGCCACTACGGCTGCCGTGATTTGGCAGGAGGTGCGCGCCTACTCCCCGACTCCCCTGGGACTATCTACTGCACCCGACAATCCATTTTGGCCGCGCTGTGATGTGTTTGGTGGAAGTAGCAGGAGTAAGTACAAGACTCAGCGCCTGCTTTAGCACGGGTGCCTCAAAGTCCACAGCCTCTCACTCGCAGGCGTGCCACTACGGCTGCCGTGATTTGGCAGGAGGTGCGCGCCTACTCCCCAACTCCCCTGGGACTATCTTGTGCACCCGGGAATCCGTTTTGGCCGCGCGGTGATGTCTTTCGTGGAAGTAGCAGGCGTGAGTACAAGGCTCGCCCTTTCCTCTTGCACACCGTCTCACTCTCACGCATGCCACTCCGTCGCCCGTGAGTTCCCGGAGTTGCGCCTCTATTGGCGAGGTTCCCCTGGGTCTAGTGCACCTGGGATCTCATGTTGGTGGCGTTGTCATGCGTTTCGTGGAAGTGGCAGGCGTGAGTACAGGACTCACCGCCTTCTTTAGCACATGTGCCTCACAGTGCACTGCCTCTCACTCGCAGGCGTGCCACTACGGCTGCCGTGATTTGGCAGGAGGTGCCCGACTACTCTCCAACTCCCCTGGGACTATCTACTGCACCCGGGAATCCGTTTTGTCCGCGTTGTCATGCGTTTCGTGGAAGTGGCATGCGTTGTCATACAAGGCTCACCGCCTTCTTTAGCACATGTGCCTCATAGTGCACAGCCTCTCACTCGCAGGCGTGCCACACCGGCGCCCGTGATTTGGCAGGAGGTGCGCGCCTACTCCCCGACTCCCCTGGGACTATCTACTGCACCCGACAATCCATTTTGGCCGCGCTGTGATGTGTTTGGTGGAAGTAGCAGGCGTGAGTACAAGACTCAGCGCCTGCTTTAGCACGTGTGCCTCAAAGTCCACAGCCTCTCACTCGCAGGCGTGCCACTACGGCTGCCGTGATTTGGCAGGAGGTGCGCGCCTACTCCCCAACTCCCCTGGGACTATCTTGTGCACCCGGGAATCCGTTTTGGCCGCGCGGTGATGTCTTTCGTGGAAGTAGCAGGCGTGAGTACAAGGCTCGCTCTTTCCTCTTGCACACCGTCTCACTCTCACGCATGCCACTCCGTCGCCCGTGAGTTCCCGGAGTTGCGCCTCTATTGGCGAGGTTCCCCTGGGTCTAGTGCACCTGGGATCTCATGTTGGTGGCGTTGTCATGCGTTTCGTGGAAGTGGCAGGCGTGAGTACAGGACTCACCGCCTTCTTTAGCACATGTGCCTCACAGTGCACTGCCTCTCACTCGCAGGCGTGCCACTACGGCTGCCGTGATTTGGCAGGAGGTGCGCGCCTACTCCCCGACTCCCCTGGGACTATCTACTGCACCCGACAATCCATTTTGGCCGCGCTGTGATGTGTTTGGTGGAAGTAGCAGGAGTAAGTACAAGACTCAGCGCCTGCTTTAGCACGTGTGCCTCAAAGTCCACAGCCTCTCACTCGCAGGCGTGCCACTACGGCTGCCGTGATTTGGCAGGAGGTGCGCGCCTACTCCCCAACTCCCCTGGGACTATCTTGTGCACCCGGGAATCCGTTTTGGCCGCGCGGTGATGTCTTTTGTGGAAGTAGCAGGCGTGAGTACAAGGCTCGCCCTTTCCTCTTGCACACCGTCTCACTCTCACGCATGCCACTCCGTCGCCCGTGAGTTCCCGGAGTTGCGCCTCTATTGGCGAGGTTCCCCTGGGTCTAGTGCACCTGGGATCTCATGTTGGTGGCGTTGTCATGCGTTTCGTGGAAGTGGCAGGCGTGAGTACAGGACTCACCGCCTTCTTTAGCACATGTGCCTCACAGTGCACTGCCTCTCACTCGCAGGCGTGCCACTACGGCTGCCGTGATTTGGCAGGAGGTGCCCGACTACTCTCCAACTCCCCTGGGACTATCTACTGCACCCGGGAATCCGTTTTGTCCGCGTTGTCATGCGTTTCGTGGAAGTGGCATGCGTTGTCATACAAGGCTCACCGCCTTCTTTAGCACATGTGCCTCATAGTGCACAGCCTCTCACTCGCAGGCGTGCCACACCGGCGCCCGTGATTTGGCAGGAGGTGCGCGCCTACTCCCCGACTCCCCTGGGACTATCTACTGCACCCGACAATCCATTTTGGCCGCGCTGTGATGTGTTTGGTGGAAGTAGCAGGCGTGAGTACAAGACTCAGCGCCTGCTTTAGCACGTGTGCCTCAAAGTCCACAGCCTCTCACTCGCAGGCGTGCCACTACGGCTGCCGTGATTTGGCAGGAGGTGCGCGCCTACTCCCCAACTCCCCTGGGACTATCTTGTGCACCCGGGAATCCGTTTTGGCCGCGCGGTGATGTCTTTCGTGGAAGTAGCAGGCGTGAGTACAAGGCTCGCCCTTTCCTCTTGCACACCGTCTCACTCTCACGCATGCCACTCCGTCGCCCGTGAGTTCCCGGAGTTGCGCCTCTATTGGCGAGGTTCCCCTGGGTCTAGTGCACCTGGGATCTCATGTTGGTGGCGTTGTCATGCGTTTCGTGGAAGTGGCAGGCGTGAGTACAGGACTCACCGCCTTCTTTAGCACATGTGCCTCACAGTGCACTGCCTCTCACTCGCAGGCGTGCCACTACGGCTGCCGTGATTTGGCAGGAGGTGCGCGCCTACTCCCCGACTCCCCTGGGACTATCTACTGCACCCGACAATCCATTTTGGCCGCGCTGTGATGTGTTTGGTGGAAGTAGCAGGAGTAAGTACAAGACTCAGCGCCTGCTTTAGCACGTGTGCCTCAAAGTCCACAGCCTCTCACTCGCAGGCGTGCCACTACGGCTGCCGTGATTTGGCAGGAGGTGCGCGCCTACTCCCCAACTCCCCTGGGACTATCTTGTGCACCCGGGAATCCGTTTTGGCCGCGCGGTGATGTCTTTCGTGGAAGTAGCAGGCGTGAGTACAAGGCTCGCCCTTTCCTCTTGCACACCGTCTCACTCTCACGCATGCCACTCCGTCGCCCGTGAGTTCCCGGAGTTGCGCCTCTATTGGCGAGGTTCCCCTGGGTCTAGTGCACCTGGGATCTCATGTTGGTGGCGTTGTCATGCGTTTCGTGGAAGTGGCAGGCGTGAGTACAGGACTCACCGCCTTCTTTAGCACATGTGCCTCACAGTGCACTGCCTCTCACTCGCAGGCGTGCCACTACGGCTGCCGTGATTTGGCAGGAGGTGCCCGACTACTCTCCAACTCCCCTGGGACTATCTACTGCACCCGGGAATCCGTTTTGTCCGCGTTGTCATGCGTTTCGTGGAAGTGGCATGCGTTGTCATACAAGGCTCACCGCCTTCTTTAGCACATGTGCCTCATAGTGCACAGCCTCTCACTCGCAGGCGTGCCACACCGGCGCCCGTGATTTGGCAGGAGGTGCGCGCCTACTCCCCGACTCCCCTGGGACTATCTACTGCACCCGACAATCCATTTTGGCCGCGCTGTGATGTGTTTGGTGGAAGTAGCAGGCGTGAGTACAAGACTCAGCGCCTGCTTTAGCACGTGTGCCTCAAAGTCCACAGCCTCTCACTCGCAGGCGTGCCACTACGGCTGCCGTGATTTGGCAGGAGGTGCGCGCCTACTCCCCAACTCCCCTGGGACTATCTTGTGCACCCGGGAATCCGTTTTGGCCGCGCGGTGATGTCTTTCGTGGAAGTAGCAGGCGTGAGTACAAGGCTCGCCCTTTCCTCTTGCACACCGTCTCACTCTCACGCATGCCACTCCGTCGCCCGTGAGTTCCCGGAGTTGCGCCTCTATTGGCGAGGTTCCCCTGGGTCTAGTGCACCTGGGATCTCATGTTGGTGGCGTTGTCATGCGTTTCGTGGAAGTGGCAGGCGTGAGTACAGGACTCACCGCCTTCTTTAGCACATGTGCCTCACAGTGCACTGCCTCTCACTCGCAGGCGTGCCACTACGGCTGCCGTGATTTGGCAGGAGGTGCGCGCCTACTCCCCGACTCCCCTGGGACTATCTACTGCACCCGACAATCCATTTTGGCCGCGCTGTGATGTGTTTGGTGGAAGTAGCAGGAGTAAGTACAAGACTCAGCGCCTGCTTTAGCACGTGTGCCTCAAAGTCCACAGCCTCTCACTCGCAGGCGTGCCACTACGGCTGCCGTGATTTGGCAGGAGGTGCGCGCCTACTCCCCAACTCCCCTGGGACTATCTTGTGCACCCGGGAATCCGTTTTGGCCGCGCGGTGATGTCTTTCGTGGAAGTAGCAGGCGTGAGTACAAGGCTCGCCCTTTCCTCTTGCACACCGTCTCACTCTCACGCATGCCACTCCGTCGCCCGTGAGTTCCCGGAGTTGCGCCTCTATTGGCGAGGTTCCCCTGGGTCTAGTGCACCTGGGATCTCATGTTGGTGGCGTTGTCATGCGTTTCGTGGAAGTGGCAGGCGTGAGTACAGGACTCACCGCCTTCTTTAGCACATGTGCCTCACAGTGCACTGCCTCTCACTCGCAGGCGTGCCACTACGGCTGCCGTGATTTGGCAGGAGGTGCCCGACTACTCTCCAACTCCCCTGGGACTATCTACTGCACCCGGGAATCCGTTTTGTCCGCGTTGTCATGCGTTTCGTGGAAGTGGCATGCGTTGTCATACAAGGCTCACCGCCTTCTTTAGCACATGTGCCTCATAGTGCACAGCCTCTCACTCGCAGGCGTGCCACACCGGCGCCCGTGATTTGGCAGGAGGTGCGCGCCTACTCCCCGACTCCCCTGGGACTATCTACTGCACCCGACAATCCATTTTGGCCGCGCTGTGATGTGTTTGGTGGAAGTAGCAGGCGTGAGTACAAGACTCAGCGCCTGCTTTAGCACGTGTGCCTCAAAGTCCACAGCCTCTCACTCGCAGGCGTGCCACTACGGCTGCCGTGATTTGGCAGGAGGTGCGCGCCTACTCCCCAACTCCCCTGGGACTATCTTGTGCACCCGGGAATCCGTTTTGGCCGCGCGGTGATGTCTTTCGTGGAAGTAGCAGGCGTGAGTACAAGGCTCGCCCTTTCCTCTTGCACACCGTCTCACTCTCACGCATGCCACTCCGTCGCCCGTGAGTTCCCGGAGTTGCGCCTCTATTGGCGAGGTTCCCCTGGGTCTAGTGCACCTGGGATCTCATGTTGGTGGCGTTGTCATGCGTTTCGTGGAAGTGGCAGGCGTGAGTACAGGACTCACCGCCTTCTTTAGCACATGTGCCTCACAGTGCACTGCCTCTCACTCGCAGGCGTGCCACTACGGCTGCCGTGATTTGGCAGGAGGTGCGCGCCTACTCCCCGACTCCCCTGGGACTATCTACTGCACCCGACAATCCATTTTGGCCGCGCTGTGATGTGTTTGGTGGAAGTAGCAGGAGTAAGTACAAGACTCAGCGCCTGCTTTAGCACGTGTGCCTCAAAGTCCACAGCCTCTCACTCGCAGGCGTGCCACTACGGCTGCCGTGATTTGGCAGGAGGTGCGCGCCTACTCCCCAACTCCCCTGGGACTATCTTGTGCACCCGGGAATCCGTTTTGGCCGCGCGGTGATGTCTTTCGTGGAAGTAGCAGGCGTGAGTACAAGGCTCGCCCTTTCCTCTTGCACACCGTCTCACTCTCACGCATGCCACTCCGTCGCCCGTGAGTTCCCGGAGTTGCGCCTCTATTGGCGAGGTTCCCCTGGGTCTAGTGCACCTGGGATCTCATGTTGGTGGCGTTGTCATGCGTTTCGTGGAAGTGGCAGGCGTGAGTACAGGACTCACCGCCTTCTTTAGCACATGTGCCTCACAGTGCACTGCCTCTCACTCGCAGGCGTGCCACTACAGCTGCCGTGATTTGGCAGGAGGTGCCCGACTACTCTCCAACTCCCCTGGGACTATCTACTGCACCCGGGAATCCGTTTTGTCCGCGTTGTCATGCGTTTCGTGGAAGTGGCATGCGTTGTCATACAAGGCTCACCGCCTTCTTTAGCACATGTGCCTCATAGTGCACAGCCTCTCACTCGCAGGCGTGCCACACCGGCGCCCGTGATTTGGCAGGAGGTGCGCGCCTACTCCCCGACTCCCCTGGGACTATCTACTGCACCCGACAATCCATTTTGGCCGCGCTGTGATGTGTTTGGTGGAAGTAGCAGGCGTGAGTACAAGACTCAGCGCCTGCTTTAGCACGTGTGCCTCAAAGTCCACAGCCTCTCACTCGCAGGCGTGCCACTACGGCTGCCGTGATTTGGCAGGAGGTGCGCGCCTACTCCCCAACTCCCCTGGGACTATCTTGTGCACCCGGGAATCCGTTTTGGCCGCGCGGTGATGTCTTTCGTGGAAGTAGCAGGCGTGAGTACAAGGCTCGCCCTTTCCTCTTGCACACCGTCTCACTCTCACGCATGCCACTCCGTCGCCCGTGAGTTCCCGGAGTTGCGCCTCTATTGGCGAGGTTCCCCTGGGTCTAGTGCACCTGGGATCTCATGTTGGTGGCGTTGTCATGCGTTTCGTGGAAGTGGCAGGCGTGAGTACAGGACTCACCGCCTTCTTTAGCACATGTGCCTCACAGTGCACTGCCTCTCACTCGCAGGCGTGCCACTACGGCTGCCGTGATTTGGCAGGAGGTGCGCGCCTACTCCCCGACTCCCCTGGGACTATCTACTGCACCCGACAATCCATTTTGGCCGCGCTGTGATGTGTTTGGTGGAAGTAGCAGGAGTAAGTACAAGACTCAGCGCCTGCTTTAGCACGTGTGCCTCAAAGTCCACAGCCTCTCACTCGCAGGCGTGCCACTACGGCTGCCGTGATTTGGCAGGAGGTGCGCGCCTACTCCCCAACTCCCCTGGGACTATCTTGTGCACCCGGGAATCCGTTTTGGCCGCGCGGTGATGTCTTTCGTGGAAGTAGCAGGCGTGAGTACAAGGCTCGCCCTTTCCTCTTGCACACCGTCTCACTCTCACGCATGCCACTCCGTCGCCCGTGAGTTCCCGGAGTTGCGCCTCTATTGGCGAGGTTCCCCTGGGTCTAGTGCACCTGGGATCTCATGTTGGTGGCGTTGTCATGCGTTTCGTGGAAGTGGCAGGCGTGAGTACAGGACTCACCGCCTTCTTTAGCACATGTGCCTCACAGTGCACTGCCTCTCACTCGCAGGCGTGCCACTACGGCTGCCGTGATTTGGCAGGAGGTGCCCGACTACTCTCCAACTCCCCTGGGACTATCTACTGCACCCGGGAATCCGTTTTGTCCGCGTTGTCATGCGTTTCGTGGAAGTGGCATGCGTTGTCATACAAGGCTCACCGCCTTCTTTAGCACATGTGCCTCATAGTGCACAGCCTCTCACTCGCAGGCGTGCCACACCGGCGCCCGTGATTTGGCAGGAGGTGCGCGCCTACTCCCCGACTCCCCTGGGACTATCTACTGCACCCGACAATCCATTTTGGCCGCGCTGTGATGTGTTTGGTGGAAGTAGCAGGCGTGAGTACAAGACTCAGCGCCTGCTTTAGCACGTGTGCCTCAAAGTCCACAGCCTCTCACTCGCAGGCGTGCCACTACGGCTGCCGTGATTTGGCAGGAGGTGCGCGCCTACTCCCCAACTCCCCTGGGACTATCTTGTGCACCCGGGAATCCGTTTTGGCCGCGCGGTGATGTCTTTCGTGGAAGTAGCAGGCGTGAGTACAAGGCTCGCCCTTTCCTCTTGCACACCGTCTCACTCTCACGCATGCCACTCCGTCGCCCGTGAGTTCCCGGAGTTGCGCCTCTATTGGCGAGGTTCCCCTGGGTCTAGTGCACCTGGGATCTCATGTTGGTGGCGTTGTCATGCGTTTCGTGGAAGTGGCAGGCGTGAGTACAGGACTCACCGCCTTCTTTAGCACATGTGCCTCACAGTGCACTGCCTCTCACTCGCAGGCGTGCCACTACGGCTGCCGTGATTTGGCAGGAGGTGCGCGCCTACTCCCCGACTCCCCTGGGACTATCTACTGCACCCGACAATCCATTTTGGCCGCGCTCTGATGTGTTTGGTGGAAGTAGCAGGAGTAAGTACAAGACTCAGCGCCTGCTTTAGCACGTGTGCCTCAAAGTCCACAGCCTCTCACTCGCAGGCGTGCCACTACGGCTGCCGTGATTTGGCAGGAGGTGCGCGCCTACTCCCCAACTCCCCTGGGACTATCTTGTGCACCCGGGAATCCGTTTTGGCCGCGCGGTGATGTCTTTCGTGGAAGTAGCAGGCGTGAGTACAAGGCTCGCCCTTTCCTCTTGCACACCGTCTCACTCTCACGCATGCCACTCCGTCGCCCGTGAGTTCCCGGAGTTGCGCCTCTATTGGCGAGGTTCCCCTGGGTCTAGTGCACCTGGGATCTCATGTTGGTGGCGTTGTCATGCGTTTCGTGGAAGTGGCAGGCGTGAGTACAGGACTCACCGCCTTCTTTAGCACATGTGCCTCACAGTGCACTGCCTCTCACTCGCAGGCGTGCCACTACGGCTGCCGTGATTTGGCAGGAGGTGCCCGACTACTCTCCAACTCCCCTGGGACTATCTACTGCACCCGGGAATCCGTTTTGTCCGCGTTGTCATGCGTTTCGTGGAAGTGGCATGCGTTGTCATACAAGGCTCACCGCCTTCTTTAGCACATGTGCCTCATAGTGCACAGCCTCTCACTCGCAGGCGTGCCACACCGGCGCCCGTGATTTGGCAGGAGGTGCGCGCCTACTCCCCGACTCCCCTGGGACTATCTACTGCACCCGACAATCCATTTTGGCCGCGCTGTGATGTGTTTGGTGGAAGTAGCAGGCGTGAGTACAAGACTCAGCGCCTGCTTTAGCACGTGTGCCTCAAAGTCCACAGCCTCTCACTCGCAGGCGTGCCACTACGGCTGCCGTGATTTGGCAGGAGGTGCGCGCCTACTCCCCAACTCCCCTGGGACTATCTTGTGCACCCGGGAATCCGTTTTGGCCGCGCGGTGATGTCTTTCGTGGAAGTAGCAGGCGTGAGTACAAGGCTCGCCCTTTCCTCTTGCACACCGTCTCACTCTCACGCATGCCACTCCGTCGCCCGTGAGTTCCCGGAGTTGCGCCTCTATTGGCGAGGTTCCCCTGGGTCTAGTGCACCTGGGATCTCATGTTGGTGGCGTTGTCATGCGTTTCGTGGAAGTGGCAGGCGTGAGTACAGGACTCACCGCCTTCTTTAGCACATGTGCCTCACAGTGCACTGCCTCTCACTCGCAGGCGTGCCACTACGGCTGCCGTGATTTGGCAGGAGGTGCGCGCCTACTCCCCGACTCCCCTGGGACTATCTACTGCACCCGACAATCCATTTTGGCCGCGCTGTGATGTGTTTGGTGGAAGTAGCAGGAGTAAGTACAAGACTCAGCGCCTGCTTTAGCACGTGTGCCTCAAAGTCCACAGCCTCTCACTCGCAGGCGTGCCACTACGGCTGCCGTGATTTGGCAGGAGGTGCGCGCCTACTCCCCAACTCCCCTGGGACTATCTTGTGCACCCGGGAATCCGTTTTGGCCGCGCGGTGATGTCTTTCGTGGAAGTAGCAGGCGTGAGTACAAGGCTCGCCCTTTCCTCTTGCACACCGTCTCACTCTCACGCATGCCACTCCGTCGCCCGTGAGTTCCCGGAGTTGCGCCTCTATTGGCGAGGTTCCCCTGGGTCTAGTGCACCTGGGATCTCATGTTGGTGGCGTTGTCATGCGTTTCGTGGAAGTGGCAGGCGTGAGTACAGGACTCACCGCCTTCTTTAGCACATGTGCCTCACAGTGCACTGCCTCTCACTCGCAGGCGTGCCACTACGGCTGCCGTGATTTGGCAGGAGGTGCCCGACTACTCTCCAACTCCCCTGGGACTATCTACTGCACCCGGGAATCCGTTTTGTCCGCGTTGTCATGCGTTTCGTGGAAGTGGCATGCGTTGTCATACAAGGCTCACCGCCTTCTTTAGCACATGTGCCTCATAGTGCACAGCCTCTCACTCGCAGGCGTGCCACACCGGCGCCCGTGATTTGGCAGGAGGTGCGCGCCTACTCCCCGACTCCCCTGGGACTATCTACTGCACCCGACAATCCATTTTGGCCGCGCTGTGATGTGTTTGGTGGAAGTAGCAGGCGTGAGTACAAGACTCAGCGCCTGCTTTAGCACGTGTGCCTCAAAGTCCACAGCCTCTCACTCGCAGGCGTGCCACTACGGCTGCCGTGATTTGGCAGGAGGTGCGCGCCTACTCCCCAACTCCCCTGGGACTATCTTGTGCACCCGGGAATCCGTTTTGGCCGCGCGGTGATGTCTTTCGTGGAAGTAGCAGGCGTGAGTACAAGGCTCGCCCTTTCCTCTTGCACACCGTCTCACTCTCACGCATGCCACTCCGTCGCCCGTGAGTTCCCGGAGTTGCGCCTCTATTGGCGAGGTTCCCCTGGGTCTAGTGCACCTGGGATCTCATGTTGGTGGCGTTGTCATGCGTTTCGTGGAAGTGGCAGGCGTGAGTACAGGACTCACCGCCTTCTTTAGCACATGTGCCTCACAGTGCACTGCCTCTCACTCGCAGGCGTGCCACTACGGCTGCCGTGATTTGGCAGGAGGTGCGCGCCTACTCCCCGACTCCCCTGGGACTATCTACTGCACCCGACAATCCATTTTGGCCGCGCTCTGATGTGTTTGGTGGAAGTAGCAGGAGTAAGTACAAGACTCAGCGCCTGCTTTAGCACGTGTGCCTCAAAGTCCACAGCCTCTCACTCGCAGGCGTGCCACTACGGCTGCCGTGATTTGGCAGGAGGTGCGCGCCTACTCCCCAACTCCCCTGGGACTATCTTGTGCACCCGGGAATCCGTTTTGGCCGCGCGGTGATGTCTTTCGTGGAAGTAGCAGGCGTGAGTACAAGGCTCGCCCTTTCCTCTTGCACACCGTCTCACTCTCACGCATGCCACTCCGTCGCCCGTGAGTTCCCGGAGTTGCGCCTCTATTGGCGAGGTTCCCCTGGGTCTAGTGCACCTGGGATCTCATGTTGGTGGCGTTGTCATGCGTTTCGTGGAAGTGGCAGGCGTGAGTACAGGACTCACCGCCTTCTTTAGCACATGTGCCTCACAGTGCACTGCCTCTCACTCGCAGGCGTGCCACTACGGCTGCCGTGATTTGGCAGGAGGTGCCCGACTACTCTCCAACTCCCCTGGGACTATCTACTGCACCCGGGAATCCGTTTTGTCCGCGTTGTCATGCGTTTCGTGGAAGTGGCATGCGTTGTCATACAAGGCTCACCGCCTTCTTTAGCACATGTGCCTCATAGTGCACAGCCTCTCACTCGCAGGCGTGCCACACCGGCGCCCGTGATTTGGCAGGAGGTGCGCGCCTACTCCCCGACTCCCCTGGGACTATCTACTGCACCCGACAATCCATTTTGGCCGCGCTGTGATGTGTTTGGTGGAAGTAGCAGGCGTGAGTACAAGACTCAGCGCCTGCTTTAGCACGTGTGCCTCAAAGTCCACAGCCTCTCACTCGCAGGCGTGCCACTACGGCTGCCGTGATTTGGCAGGAGGTGCGCGCCTACTCCCCAACTCCCCTGGGACTATCTTGTGCACCCGGGAATCCGTTTTGGCCGCGCGGTGATGTCTTTCGTGGAAGTAGCAGGCGTGAGTACAAGGCTCGCCCTTTCCTCTTGCACACCGTCTCACTCTCACGCATGCCACTCCGTCGCCCGTGAGTTCCCGGAGTTGCGCCTCTATTGGCGAGGTTCCCCTGGGTCTAGTGCACCTGGGATCTCATGTTGGTGGCGTTGTCATGCGTTTCGTGGAAGTGGCAGGCGTGAGTACAGGACTCACCGCCTTCTTTAGCACATGTGCCTCACAGTGCACTGCCTCTCACTCGCAGGCGTGCCACTACGGCTGCCGTGATTTGGCAGGAGGTGCGCGCCTACTCCCCGACTCCCCTGGGACTATCTACTGCACCCGACAATCCATTTTGGCCGCGCTGTGATGTGTTTGGTGGAAGTAGCAGGAGTAAGTACAAGACTCAGCGCCTGCTTTAGCACGTGTGCCTCAAAGTCCACAGCCTCTCACTCGCAGGCGTGCCACTACGGCTGCCGTGATTTGGCAGGAGGTGCGCGCCTACTCCCCAACTCCCCTGGGACTATCTTGTGCACCCGGGAATCCGTTTTGGCCGCGCGGTGATGTCTTTCGTGGAAGTAGCAGGCGTGAGTACAAGGCTCGCCCTTTCCTCTTGCACACCGTCTCACTCTCACGCATGCCACTCCGTCGCCCGTGAGTTCCCGGAGTTGCGCCTCTATTGGCGAGGTTCCCCTGGGTCTAGTGCACCTGGGATCTCATGTTGGTGGCGTTGTCATGCGTTTCGTGGAAGTGGCAGGCGTGAGTACAGGACTCACCGCCTTCTTTAGCACATGTGCCTCACAGTGCACTGCCTCTCACTCGCAGGCGTGCCACTACGGCTGCCGTGATTTGGCAGGAGGTGCCCGACTACTCTCCAACTCCCCTGGGACTATCTACTGCACCCGGGAATCCGTTTTGTCCGCGTTGTCATGCGTTTCGTGGAAGTGGCATGCGTTGTCATACAAGGCTCACCGCCTTCTTTAGCACATGTGCCTCATAGTGCACAGCCTCTCACTCGCAGGCGTGCCACACCGGCGCCCGTGATTTGGCAGGAGGTGCGCGCCTACTCCCCGACTCCCCTGGGACTATCTACTGCACCCGACAATCCATTTTGGCCGCGCTGTGATGTGTTTGGTGGAAGTAGCAGGCGTGAGTACAAGACTCAGCGCCTGCTTTAGCACGTGTGCCTCAAAGTCCACAGCCTCTCACTCGCAGGCGTGCCACTACGGCTGCCGTGATTTGGCAGGAGGTGCGCGCCTACTCCCCAACTCCCCTGGGACTATCTTGTGCACCCGGGAATCCGTTTTGGCCGCGCGGTGATGTCTTTCGTGGAAGTAGCAGGCGTGAGTACAAGGCTCGCCCTTTCCTCTTGCACACCGTCTCACTCTCACGCATGCCACTCCGTCGCCCGTGAGTTCCCGGAGTTGCGCCTCTATTGGCGAGGTTCCCCTGGGTCTAGTGCACCTGGGATCTCATGTTGGTGGCGTTGTCATGCGTTTCGTGGAAGTGGCAGGCGTGAGTACAGGACTCACCGCCTTCTTTAGCACATGTGCCTCACAGTGCACTGCCTCTCACTCGCAGGCGTGCCACTACGGCTGCCGTGATTTGGCAGGAGGTGCGCGCCTACTCCCCGACTCCCCTGGGACTATCTACTGCACCCGACAATCCATTTTGGCCGCGCTGTGATGTGTTTGGTGGAAGTAGCAGGAGTAAGTACAAGACTCAGCGCCTGCTTTAGCACGTGTGCCTCAAAGTCCACAGCCTCTCACTCGCAGGCGTGCCACTACGGCTGCCGTGATTTGGCAGGAGGTGCGCGCCTACTCCCCAACTCCCCTGGGACTATCTTGTGCACCCGGGAATCCGTTTTGGCCGCGCGGTGATGTCTTTCGTGGAAGTAGCAGGCGTGAGTACAAGGCTCGCCCTTTCCTCTTGCACACCGTCTCACTCTCACGCATGCCACTCCGTCGCCCGTGAGTTCCCGGAGTTGCGCCTCTATTGGCGAGGTTCCCCTGGGTCTAGTGCACCTGGGATCTCATGTTGGTGGCGTTGTCATGCGTTTCGTGGAAGTGGCAGGCGTGAGTACAGGACTCACCGCCTTCTTTAGCACATGTGCCTCACAGTGCACTGCCTCTCACTCGCAGGCGTGCCACTACGGCTGCCGTGATTTGGCAGGAGGTGCCCGACTACTCTCCAACTCCCCTGGGACTATCTACTGCACCCGGGAATCCGTTTTGTCCGCGTTGTCATGCGTTTCGTGGAAGTGGCATGCGTTGTCATACAAGGCTCACCGCCTTCTTTAGCACATGTGCCTCATAGTGCACAGCCTCTCACTCGCAGGCGTGCCACACCGGCGCCCGTGATTTGGCAGGAGGTGCGCGCCTACTCCCCGACTCCCCTGGGACTATCTACTGCACCCGACAATCCATTTTGGCCGCGCTGTGATGTGTTTGGTGGAAGTAGCAGGCGTGAGTACAAGACTCAGCGCCTGCTTTAGCACGTGTGCCTCAAAGTCCACAGCCTCTCACTCGCAGGCGTGCCACTACGGCTGCCGTGATTTGGCAGGAGGTGCGCGCCTACTCCCCAACTCCCCTGGGACTATCTTGTGCACCCGGGAATCCGTTTTGGCCGCGCGGTGATGTCTTTCGTGGAAGTAGCAGGCGTGAGTACAAGGCTCGCCCTTTCCTCTTGCACACCGTCTCACTCTCACGCATGCCACTCCGTCGCCCGTGAGTTCCCGGAGTTGCGCCTCTATTGGCGAGGTTCCCCTGGGTCTAGTGCACCTGGGATCTCATGTTGGTGGCGTTGTCATGCGTTTCGTGGAAGTGGCAGGCGTGAGTACAGGACTCACCGCCTTCTTTAGCACATGTGCCTCACAGTGCACTGCCTCTCACTCGCAGGCGTGCCACTACGGCTGCCGTGATTTGGCAGGAGGTGCGCGCCTACTCCCCGACTCCCCTGGGACTATCTACTGCACCCGACAATCCATTTTGGCCGCGCTGTGATGTGTTTGGTGGAAGTAGCAGGAGTAAGTACAAGACTCAGCGCCTGCTTTAGCACGTGTGCCTCAAAGTCCACAGCCTCTCACTCGCAGGCGTGCCACTACGGCTGCCGTGATTTGGCAGGAGGTGCGCGCCTACTCCCCAACTCCCCTGGGACTATCTTGTGCACCCGGGAATCCGTTTTGGCCGCGCGGTGATGTCTTTCGTGGAAGTAGCAGGCGTGAGTACAAGGCTCGCCCTTTCCTCTTGCACACCGTCTCACTCTCACGCATGCCACTCCGTCGCCCGTGAGTTCCCGGAGTTGCGCCTCTATTGGCGAGGTTCCCCTGGGTCTAGTGCACCTGGGATCTCATGTTGGTGGCGTTGTCATGCGTTTCGTGGAAGTGGCAGGCGTGAGTACAGGACTCACCGCCTTCTTTAGCACATGTGCCTCACAGTGCACTGCCTCTCACTCGCAGGCGTGCCACTACGGCTGCCGTGATTTGGCAGGAGGTGCCCGACTACTCTCCAACTCCCCTGGGACTATCTACTGCACCCGGGAATCCGTTTTGTCCGCGTTGTCATGCGTTTCGTGGAAGTGGCATGCGTTGTCATACAAGGCTCACCGCCTTCTTTAGCACATGTGCCTCATAGTGCACAGCCTCTCACTCGCAGGCGTGCCACACCGGCGCCCGTGATTTGGCAGGAGGTGCGCGCCTACTCCCCGACTCCCCTGGGACTATCTACTGCACCCGACAATCCATTTTGGCCGCGCTGTGATGTGTTTGGTGGAAGTAGCAGGCGTGAGTACAAGACTCAGCGCCTGCTTTAGCACGTGTGCCTCAAAGTCCACAGCCTCTCACTCGCAGGCGTGCCACTACGGCTGCCGTGATTTGGCAGGAGGTGCGCGCCTACTCCCCAACTCCCCTGGGACTATCTTGTGCACCCGGGAATCCGTTTTGGCCGCGCGGTGATGTCTTTCGTGGAAGTAGCAGGCGTGAGTACAAGGCTCGCCCTTTCCTCTTGCACACCGTCTCACTCTCACGCATGCCACTCCGTCGCCCGTGAGTTCCCGGAGTTGCGCCTCTATTGGCGAGGTTCCCCTGGGTCTAGTGCACCTGGGATCTCATGTTGGTGGCGTTGTCATGCGTTTCGTGGAAGTGGCAGGCGTGAGTACAGGACTCACCGCCTTCTTTAGCACATGTGCCTCACAGTGCACTGCCTCTCACTCGCAGGCGTGCCACTACGGCTGCCGTGATTTGGCAGGAGGTGCGCGCCTACTCCCCGACTCCCCTGGGACTATCTACTGCACCCGACAATCCATTTTGGCCGCGCTGTGATGTGTTTGGTGGAAGTAGCAGGAGTAAGTACAAGACTCAGCGCCTGCTTTAGCACGTGTGCCTCAAAGTCCACAGCCTCTCACTCGCAGGCGTGCCACTACGGCTGCCGTGATTTGGCAGGAGGTGCGCGCCTACTCCCCAACTCCCCTGGGACTATCTTGTGCACCCGGGAATCCGTTTTGGCCGCGCGGTGATGTCTTTCGTGGAAGTAGCAGGCGTGAGTACAAGGCTCGCCCTTTCCTCTTGCACACCGTCTCACTCTCACGCATGCCACTCCGTCGCCCGTGAGTTCCCGGAGTTGCGCCTCTATTGGCGAGGTTCCCCTGGGTCTAGTGCACCTGGGATCTCATGTTGGTGGCGTTGTCATGCGTTTCGTGGAAGTGGCAGGCGTGAGTACAGGACTCACCGCCTTCTTTAGCACATGTGCCTCACAGTGCACTGCCTCTCACTCGCAGGCGTGCCACTACGGCTGCCGTGATTTGGCAGGAGGTGCCCGACTACTCTCCAACTCCCCTGGGACTATCTACTGCACCCGGGAATCCGTTTTGTCCGCGTTGTCATGCGTTTCGTGGAAGTGGCATGCGTTGTCATACAAGGCTCACCGCCTTCTTTAGCACATGTGCCTCATAGTGCACAGCCTCTCACTCGCAGGCGTGCCACACCGGCGCCCGTGATTTGGCAGGAGGTGCGCGCCTACTCCCCGACTCCCCTGGGACTATCTACTGCACCCGACAATCCATTTTGGCCGCGCTGTGATGTGTTTGGTGGAAGTAGCAGGCGTGAGTACAAGACTCAGCGCCTGCTTTAGCACGTGTGCCTCAAAGTCCACAGCCTCTCACTCGCAGGCGTGCCACTACGGCTGCCGTGATTTGGCAGGAGGTGCGCGCCTACTCCCCAACTCCCCTGGGACTATCTTGTGCACCCGGGAATCCGTTTTGGCCGCGCGGTGATGTCTTTCGTGGAAGTAGCAGGCGTGAGTACAAGGCTCGCCCTTTCCTCTTGCACACCGTCTCACTCTCACGCATGCCACTCCGTCGCCCGTGAGTTCCCGGAGTTGCGCCTCTATTGGCGAGGTTCCCCTGGGTCTAGTGCACCTGGGATCTCATGTTGGTGGCGTTGTCATGCGTTTCGTGGAAGTGGCAGGCGTGAGTACAGGACTCACCGCCTTCTTTAGCACATGTGCCTCACAGTGCACTGCCTCTCACTCGCAGGCGTGCCACTACGGCTGCCGTGATTTGGCAGGAGGTGCGCGCCTACTCCCCGACTCCCCTGGGACTATCTACTGCACCCGACAATCCATTTTGGCCGCGCTCTGATGTGTTTGGTGGAAGTAGCAGGAGTAAGTACAAGACTCAGCGCCTGCTTTAGCACGTGTGCCTCAAAGTCCACAGCCTCTCACTCGCAGGCGTGCCACTACGGCTGCCGTGATTTGGCAGGAGGTGCGCGCCTACTCCCCAACTCCCCTGGGACTATCTTGTGCACCCGGGAATCCGTTTTGGCCGCGCGGTGATGTCTTTCGTGGAAGTAGCAGGCGTGAGTACAAGGCTCGCCCTTTCCTCTTGCACACCGTCTCACTCTCACGCATGCCACTCCGTCGCCCGTGAGTTCCCGGAGTTGCGCCTCTATTGGCGAGGTTCCCCTGGGTCTAGTGCACCTGGGATCTCATGTTGGTGGCGTTGTCATGCGTTTCGTGGAAGTGGCAGGCGTGAGTACAGGACTCACCGCCTTCTTTAGCACATGTGCCTCACAGTGCACTGCCTCTCACTCGCAGGCGTGCCACTACGGCTGCCGTGATTTGGCAGGAGGTGCCCGACTACTCTCCAACTCCCCTGGGACTATCTACTGCACCCGGGAATCCGTTTTGTCCGCGTTGTCATGCGTTTCGTGGAAGTGGCATGCGTTGTCATACAAGGCTCACCGCCTTCTTTAGCACATGTGCCTCATAGTGCACAGCCTCTCACTCGCAGGCGTGCCACACCGGCGCCCGTGATTTGGCAGGAGGTGCGCGCCTACTCCCCGACTCCCCTGGGACTATCTACTGCACCCGACAATCCATTTTGGCCGCGCTGTGATGTGTTTGGTGGAAGTAGCAGGCGTGAGTACAAGACTCAGCGCCTGCTTTAGCACGTGTGCCTCAAAGTCCACAGCCTCTCACTCGCAGGCGTGCCACTACGGCTGCCGTGATTTGGCAGGAGGTGCGCGCCTACTCCCCAACTCCCCTGGGACTATCTTGTGCACCCGGGAATCCGTTTTGGCCGCGCGGTGATGTCTTTCGTGGAAGTAGCAGGCGTGAGTACAAGGCTCGCCCTTTCCTCTTGCACACCGTCTCACTCTCACGCATGCCACTCCGTCGCCCGTGAGTTCCCGGAGTTGCGCCTCTATTGGCGAGGTTCCCCTGGGTCTAGTGCACCTGGGATCTCATGTTGGTGGCGTTGTCATGCGTTTCGTGGAAGTGGCAGGCGTGAGTACAGGACTCACCGCCTTCTTTAGCACATGTGCCTCACAGTGCACTGCCTCTCACTCGCAGGCGTGCCACTACGGCTGCCGTGATTTGGCAGGAGGTGCGCGCCTACTCCCCGACTCCCCTGGGACTATCTACTGCACCCGACAATCCATTTTGGCCGCGCTGTGATGTGTTTGGTGGAAGTAGCAGGAGTAAGTACAAGACTCAGCGCCTGCTTTAGCACGTGTGCCTCAAAGTCCACAGCCTCTCACTCGCAGGCGTGCCACTACGGCTGCCGTGATTTGGCAGGAGGTGCGCGCCTACTCCCCAACTCCCCTGGGACTATCTTGTGCACCCGGGAATCCGTTTTGGCCGCGCGGTGATGTCTTTCGTGGAAGTAGCAGGCGTGAGTACAAGGCTCGCCCTTTCCTCTTGCACACCGTCTCACTCTCACGCATGCCACTCCGTCGCCCGTGAGTTCCCGGAGTTGCGCCTCTATTGGCGAGGTTCCCCTGGGTCTAGTGCACCTGGGATCTCATGTTGGTGGCGTTGTCATGCGTTTCGTGGAAGTGGCAGGCGTGAGTACAGGACTCACCGCCTTCTTTAGCACATGTGCCTCACAGTGCACTGCCTCTCACTCGCAGGCGTGCCACTACGGCTGCCGTGATTTGGCAGGAGGTGCCCGACTACTCTCCAACTCCCCTGGGACTATCTACTGCACCCGGGAATCCGTTTTGTCCGCGTTGTCATGCGTTTCGTGGAAGTGGCATGCGTTGTCATACAAGGCTCACCGCCTTCTTTAGCACATGTGCCTCATAGTGCACAGCCTCTCACTCGCAGGCGTGCCACACCGGCGCCCGTGATTTGGCAGGAGGTGCGCGCCTACTCCCCGACTCCCCTGGGACTATCTACTGCACCCGACAATCCATTTTGGCCGCGCTGTGATGTGTTTGGTGGAAGTAGCAGGCGTGAGTACAAGACTCAGCGCCTGCTTTAGCACGTGTGCCTCAAAGTCCACAGCCTCTCACTCGCAGGCGTGCCACTACGGCTGCCGTGATTTGGCAGGAGGTGCGCGCCTACTCCCCAACTCCCCTGGGACTATCTTGTGCACCCGGGAATCCGTTTTGGCCGCGCGGTGATGTCTTTCGTGGAAGTAGCAGGCGTGAGTACAAGGCTCGCCCTTTCCTCTTGCACACCGTCTCACTCTCACGCATGCCACTCCGTCGCCCGTGAGTTCCCGGAGTTGCGCCTCTATTGGCGAGGTTCCCCTGGGTCTAGTGCACCTGGGATCTCATGTTGGTGGCGTTGTCATGCGTTTCGTGGAAGTGGCAGGCGTGAGTACAGGACTCACCGCCTTCTTTAGCACATGTGCCTCACAGTGCACTGCCTCTCACTCGCAGGCGTGCCACTACGGCTGCCGTGATTTGGCAGGAGGTGCGCGCCTACTCCCCGACTCCCCTGGGACTATCTACTGCACCCGACAATCCATTTTGGCCGCGCTGTGATGTGTTTGGTGGAAGTAGCAGGAGTAAGTACAAGACTCAGCGCCTGCTTTAGCACGTGTGCCTCAAAGTCCACAGCCTCTCACTCGCAGGCGTGCCACTACGGCTGCCGTGATTTGGCAGGAGGTGCGCGCCTACTCCCCAACTCCCCTGGGACTATCTTGTGCACCCGGGAATCCGTTTTGGCCGCGCGGTGATGTCTTTCGTGGAAGTAGCAGGCGTGAGTACAAGGCTCGCCCTTTCCTCTTGCACACCGTCTCACTCTCACGCATGCCACTCCGTCGCCCGTGAGTTCCCGGAGTTGCGCCTCTATTGGCGAGGTTCCCCTGGGTCTAGTGCACCTGGGATCTCATGTTGGTGGCGTTGTCATGCGTTTCGTGGAAGTGGCAGGCGTGAGTACAGGACTCACCGCCTTCTTTAGCACATGTGCCTCACAGTGCACTGCCTCTCACTCGCAGGCGTGCCACTACGGCTGCCGTGATTTGGCAGGAGGTGCCCGACTACTCTCCAACTCCCCTGGGACTATCTACTGCACCCGGGAATCCGTTTTGTCCGCGTTGTCATGCGTTTCGTGGAAGTGGCATGCGTTGTCATACAAGGCTCACCGCCTTCTTTAGCACATGTGCCTCATAGTGCACAGCCTCTCACTCGCAGGCGTGCCACACCGGCGCCCGTGATTTGGCAGGAGGTGCGCGCCTACTCCCCGACTCCCCTGGGACTATCTACTGCACCCGACAATCCATTTTGGCCGCGCTGTGATGTGTTTGGTGGAAGTAGCAGGCGTGAGTACAAGACTCAGCGCCTGCTTTAGCACGTGTGCCTCAAAGTCCACAGCCTCTCACTCGCAGGCGTGCCACTACGGCTGCCGTGATTTGGCAGGAGGTGCGCGCCTACTCCCCAACTCCCCTGGGACTATCTTGTGCACCCGGGAATCCGTTTTGGCCGCGCGGTGATGTCTTTCGTGGAAGTAGCAGGCGTGAGTACAAGGCTCGCCCTTTCCTCTTGCACACCGTCTCACTCTCACGCATGCCACTCCGTCGCCCGTGAGTTCCCGGAGTTGCGCCTCTATTGGCGAGGTTCCCCTGGGTCTAGTGCACCTGGGATCTCATGTTGGTGGCGTTGTCATGCGTTTCGTGGAAGTGGCAGGCGTGAGTACAGGACTCACCGCCTTCTTTAGCACATGTGCCTCACAGTGCACTGCCTCTCACTCGCAGGCGTGCCACTACGGCTGCCGTGATTTGGCAGGAGGTGCGCGCCTACTCCCCGACTCCCCTGGGACTATCTACTGCACCCGACAATCCATTTTGGCCGCGCTGTGATGTGTTTGGTGGAAGTAGCAGGAGTAAGTACAAGACTCAGCGCCTGCTTTAGCACGTGTGCCTCAAAGTCCACAGCCTCTCACTCGCAGGCGTGCCACTACGGCTGCCGTGATTTGGCAGGAGGTGCGCGCCTACTCCCCAACTCCCCTGGGACTATCTTGTGCACCCGGGAATCCGTTTTGGCCGCGCGGTGATGTCTTTCGTGGAAGTAGCAGGCGTGAGTACAAGGCTCGCCCTTTCCTCTTGCACACCGTCTCACTCTCACGCATGCCACTCCGTCGCCCGTGAGTTCCCGGAGTTGCGCCTCTATTGGCGAGGTTCCCCTGGGTCTAGTGCACCTGGGATCTCATGTTGGTGGCGTTGTCATGCGTTTCGTGGAAGTGGCAGGCGTGAGTACAGGACTCACCGCCTTCTTTAGCACATGTGCCTCACAGTGCACTGCCTCTCACTCGCAGGCGTGCCACTACGGCTGCCGTGATTTGGCAGGAGGTGCCCGACTACTCTCCAACTCCCCTGGGACTATCTACTGCACCCGGGAATCCGTTTTGTCCGCGTTGTCATGCGTTTCGTGGAAGTGGCATGCGTTGTCATACAAGGCTCACCGCCTTCTTTAGCACATGTGCCTCATAGTGCACAGCCTCTCACTCGCAGGCGTGCCACACCGGCGCCCGTGATTTGGCAGGAGGTGCGCGCCTACTCCCCGACTCCCCTGGGACTATCTACTGCACCCGACAATCCATTTTGGCCGCGCTGTGATGTGTTTGGTGGAAGTAGCAGGCGTGAGTACAAGACTCAGCGCCTGCTTTAGCACGTGTGCCTCAAAGTCCACAGCCTCTCACTCGCAGGCGTGCCACTACGGCTGCCGTGATTTGGCAGGAGGTGCGCGCCTACTCCCCAACTCCCCTGGGACTATCTTGTGCACCCGGGAATCCGTTTTGGCCGCGCGGTGATGTCTTTCGTGGAAGTAGCAGGCGTGAGTACAAGGCTCGCCCTTTCCTCTTGCACACCGTCTCACTCTCACGCATGCCACTCCGTCGCCCGTGAGTTCCCGGAGTTGCGCCTCTATTGGCGAGGTTCCCCTGGGTCTAGTGCACCTGGGATCTCATGTTGGTGGCGTTGTCATGCGTTTCGTGGAAGTGGCAGGCGTGAGTACAGGACTCACCGCCTTCTTTAGCACATGTGCCTCACAGTGCACTGCCTCTCACTCGCAGGCGTGCCACTACGGCTGCCGTGATTTGGCAGGAGGTGCGCGCCTACTCCCCGACTCCCCTGGGACTATCTACTGCACCCGACAATCCATTTTGGCCGCGCTGTGATGTGTTTGGTGGAAGTAGCAGGAGTAAGTACAAGACTCAGCGCCTGCTTTAGCACGTGTGCCTCAAAGTCCACAGCCTCTCACTCGCAGGCGTGCCACTACGGCTGCCGTGATTTGGCAGGAGGTGCGCGCCTACTCCCCAACTCCCCTGGGACTATCTTGTGCACCCGGGAATCCGTTTTGGCCGCGCGGTGATGTCTTTCGTGGAAGTAGCAGGCGTGAGTACAAGGCTCGCCCTTTCCTCTTGCACACCGTCTCACTCTCACGCATGCCACTCCGTCGCCCGTGAGTTCCCGGAGTTGCGCCTCTATTGGCGAGGTTCCCCTGGGTCTAGTGCACCTGGGATCTCATGTTGGTGGCGTTGTCATGCGTTTCGTGGAAGTGGCAGGCGTGAGTACAGGACTCACCGCCTTCTTTAGCACATGTGCCTCACAGTGCACTGCCTCTCACTCGCAGGCGTGCCACTACGGCTGCCGTGATTTGGCAGGAGGTGCCCGACTACTCTCCAACTCCCCTGGGACTATCTACTGCACCCGGGAATCCGTTTTGTCCGCGTTGTCATGCGTTTCGTGGAAGTGGCATGCGTTGTCATACAAGGCTCACCGCCTTCTTTAGCACATGTGCCTCATAGTGCACAGCCTCTCACTCGCAGGCGTGCCACACCGGCGCCCGTGATTTGGCAGGAGGTGCGCGCCTACTCCCCGACTCCCCTGGGACTATCTACTGCACCCGACAATCCATTTTGGCCGCGCTGTGATGTGTTTGGTGGAAGTAGCAGGCGTGAGTACAAGACTCAGCGCCTGCTTTAGCACGTGTGCCTCAAAGTCCACAGCCTCTCACTCGCAGGCGTGCCACTACGGCTGCCGTGATTTGGCAGGAGGTGCGCGCCTACTCCCCAACTCCCCTGGGACTATCTTGTGCACCCGGGAATCCGTTTTGGCCGCGCGGTGATGTCTTTCGTGGAAGTAGCAGGCGTGAGTACAAGGCTCGCCCTTTCCTCTTGCACACCGTCTCACTCTCACGCATGCCACTCCGTCGCCCGTGAGTTCCCGGAGTTGCGCCTCTATTGGCGAGGTTCCCCTGGGTCTAGTGCACCTGGGATCTCATGTTGGTGGCGTTGTCATGCGTTTCGTGGAAGTGGCAGGCGTGAGTACAGGACTCACCGCCTTCTTTAGCACATGTGCCTCACAGTGCACTGCCTCTCACTCGCAGGCGTGCCACTACGGCTGCCGTGATTTGGCAGGAGGTGCGCGCCTACTCCCCGACTCCCCTGGGACTATCTACTGCACCCGACAATCCATTTTGGCCGCGCTGTGATGTGTTTGGTGGAAGTAGCAGGAGTAAGTACAAGACTCAGCGCCTGCTTTAGCACGTGTGCCTCAAAGTCCACAGCCTCTCACTCGCAGGCGTGCCACTACGGCTGCCGTGATTTGGCAGGAGGTGCGCGCCTACTCCCCAACTCCCCTGGGACTATCTTGTGCACCCGGGAATCCGTTTTGGCCGCGCGGTGATGTCTTTCGTGGAAGTAGCAGGCGTGAGTACAAGGCTCGCCCTTTCCTCTTGCACACCGTCTCACTCTCACGCATGCCACTCCGTCGCCCGTGAGTTCCCGGAGTTGCGCCTCTATTGGCGAGGTTCCCCTGGGTCTAGTGCACCTGGGATCTCATGTTGGTGGCGTTGTCATGCGTTTCGTGGAAGTGGCAGGCGTGAGTACAGGACTCACCGCCTTCTTTAGCACATGTGCCTCACAGTGCACTGCCTCTCACTCGCAGGCGTGCCACTACGGCTGCCGTGATTTGGCAGGAGGTGCCCGACTACTCTCCAACTCCCCTGGGACTATCTACTGCACCCGGGAATCCGTTTTGTCCGCGTTGTCATGCGTTTCGTGGAAGTGGCATGCGTTGTCATACAAGGCTCACCGCCTTCTTTAGCACATGTGCCTCATAGTGCACAGCCTCTCACTCGCAGGCGTGCCACACCGGCGCCCGTGATTTGGCAGGAGGTGCGCGCCTACTCCCCGACTCCCCTGGGACTATCTACTGCACCCGACAATCCATTTTGGCCGCGCTGTGATGTGTTTGGTGGAAGTAGCAGGCGTGAGTACAAGACTCAGCGCCTGCTTTAGCACGTGTGCCTCAAAGTCCACAGCCTCTCACTCGCAGGCGTGCCACTACGGCTGCCGTGATTTGGCAGGAGGTGCGCGCCTACTCCCCAACTCCCCTGGGACTATCTTGTGCACCCGGGAATCCGTTTTGGCCGCGCGGTGATGTCTTTCGTGGAAGTAGCAGGCGTGAGTACAAGGCTCGCCCTTTCCTCTTGCACACCGTCTCACTCTCACGCATGCCACTCCGTCGCCCGTGAGTTCCCGGAGTTGCGCCTCTATTGGCGAGGTTCCCCTGGGTCTAGTGCACCTGGGATCTCATGTTGGTGGCGTTGTCATGCGTTTCGTGGAAGTGGCAGGCGTGAGTACAGGACTCACCGCCTTCTTTAGCACATGTGCCTCACAGTGCACTGCCTCTCACTCGCAGGCGTGCCACTACGGCTGCCGTGATTTGGCAGGAGGTGCGCGCCTACTCCCCGACTCCCCTGGGACTATCTACTGCACCCGACAATCCATTTTGGCCGCGCTGTGATGTGTTTGGTGGAAGTAGCAGGAGTAAGTACAAGACTCAGCGCCTGCTTTAGCACGTGTGCCTCAAAGTCCACAGCCTCTCACTCGCAGGCGTGCCACTACGGCTGCCGTGATTTGGCAGGAGGTGCGCGCCTACTCCCCAACTCCCCTGGGACTATCTTGTGCACCCGGGAATCCGTTTTGGCCGCGCGGTGATGTCTTTCGTGGAAGTAGCAGGCGTGAGTACAAGGCTCGCCCTTTCCTCTTGCACACCGTCTCACTCTCACGCATGCCACTCCGTCGCCCGTGAGTTCCCGGAGTTGCGCCTCTATTGGCGAGGTTCCCCTGGGTCTAGTGCACCTGGGATCTCATGTTGGTGGCGTTGTCATGCGTTTCGTGGAAGTGGCAGGCGTGAGTACAGGACTCACCGCCTTCTTTAGCACATGTGCCTCACAGTGCACTGCCTCTCACTCGCAGGCGTGCCACTACGGCTGCCGTGATTTGGCAGGAGGTGCCCGACTACTCTCCAACTCCCCTGGGACTATCTACTGCACCCGGGAATCCGTTTTGTCCGCGTTGTCATGCGTTTCGTGGAAGTGGCATGCGTTGTCATACAAGGCTCACCGCCTTCTTTAGCACATGTGCCTCATAGTGCACAGCCTCTCACTCGCAGGCGTGCCACACCGGCGCCCGTGATTTGGCAGAAGGTGCGCCCCTACTCCCCGACTCCCCTGGGACTATCTACTGCACCCGACAATCCATTTTGGCCGCGCTGTGATGTGTTTGGTGGAAGTAGCAGGCGTGAGTACAAGACTCAGCGCCTGCTTTAGCACGTGTGCCTCAAAGTCCACAGCCTCTCACTCGCAGGCGTGCCACTACGGCTGCCGTGATTTGGCAGGAGGTGCGCGCCTACTCCCCAACTCCCCTGGGACTATCTTGTGCACCCGGGAATCCGTTTTGGCCGCGCGGTGATGTCTTTCGTGGAAGTAGCAGGCGTGAGTACAAGGCTCGCCCTTTCCTCTTGCACACCGTCTCACTCTCACGCATGCCACTCCGTCGCCCGTGAGTTCCCGGAGTTGCGCCTCTATTGGCGAGGTTCCCCTGGGTCTAGTGCACCTGGGATCTCATGTTGGTGGCGTTGTCATGCGTTTCGTGGAAGTGGCAGGCGTGAGTACAGGACTCACCGCCTTCTTTAGCACATGTGCCTCACAGTGCACTGCCTCTCACTCGCAGGCGTGCCACTACGGCTGCCGTGATTTGGCAGGAGGTGCGCGCCTACTCCCCGACTCCCCTGGGACTATCTACTGCACCCGACAATCCATTTTGGCCGCGCTGTGATGTGTTTGGTGGAAGTAGCAGGAGTAAGTACAAGACTCAGCGCCTGCTTTAGCACGTGTGCCTCAAAGTCCACAGCCTCTCACTCGCAGGCGTGCCACTACGGCTGCCGTGATTTGGCAGGAGGTGCGCGCCTACTCCCCAACTCCCCTGGGACTATCTTGTGCACCCGGGAATCCGTTTTGGCCGCGCGGTGATGTCTTTCGTGGAAGTAGCAGGCGTGAGTACAAGGCTCGCCCTTTCCTCTTGCACACCGTCTCACTCTCACGCATGCCACTCCGTCGCCCGTGAGTTCCCGGAGTTGCGCCTCTATTGGCGAGGTTCCCCTGGGTCTAGTGCACCTGGGATCTCATGTTGGTGGCGTTGTCATGCGTTTCGTGGAAGTGGCAGGCGTGAGTACAGGACTCACCGCCTTCTTTAGCACATGTGCCTCACAGTGCACTGCCTCTCACTCGCAGGCGTGCCACTACGGCTGCCGTGATTTGGCAGGAGGTGCCCGACTACTCTCCAACTCCCCTGGGACTATCTACTGCACCCGGGAATCCGTTTTGTCCGCGTTGTCATGCGTTTCGTGGAAGTGGCATGCGTTGTCATACAAGGCTCACCGCCTTCTTTAGCACATGTGCCTCATAGTGCACAGCCTCTCACTCGCAGGCGTGCCACACCGGCGCCCGTGATTTGGCAGGAGGTGCGCGCCTACTCCCCGACTCCCCTGGGACTATCTACTGCACCCGACAATCCATTTTGGCCGCGCTGTGATGTGTTTGGTGGAAGTAGCAGGCGTGAGTACAAGACTCAGCGCCTGCTTTAGCACGTGTGCCTCAAAGTCCACAGCCTCTCACTCGCAGGCGTGCCACTACGGCTGCCGTGATTTGGCAGGAGGTGCGCGCCTACTCCCCAACTCCCCTGGGACTATCTTGTGCACCCGGGAATCCGTTTTGGCCGCGCGGTGATGTCTTTCGTGGAAGTAGCAGGCGTGAGTACAAGGCTCGCCCTTTCCTCTTGCACACCGTCTCACTCTCACGCATGCCACTCCGTCGCCCGTGAGTTCCCGGAGTTGCGCCTCTATTGGCGAGGTTCCCCTGGGTCTAGTGCACCTGGGATCTCATGTTGGTGGCGTTGTCATGCGTTTCGTGGAAGTGGCAGGCGTGAGTACAGGACTCACCGCCTTCTTTAGCACATGTGCCTCACAGTGCACTGCCTCTCACTCGCAGGCGTGCCACTACGGCTGCCGTGATTTGGCAGGAGGTGCGCGCCTACTCCCCGACTCCCCTGGGACTATCTACTGCACCCGACAATCCATTTTGGCCGCGCTGTGATGTGTTTGGTGGAAGTAGCAGGAGTAAGTACAAGACTCAGCGCCTGCTTTAGCACGTGTGCCTAAAAGTCCACAGCCTCTCACTCGCAGGCGTGCCACTACGGCTGCCGTGATTTGGCAGGAGGTGCGCGCCTACTCCCCAACTCCCCTGGGACTATCTTGTGCACCCGGGAATCCGTTTTGGCCGCGCGGTGATGTCTTTCGTGGAAGTAGCAGGCGTGAGTACAAGGCTCGCCCTTTCCTCTTGCACACCGTCTCACTCTCACGCATGCCACTCCGTCGCCCGTGAGTTCCCGGAGTTGCGCCTCTATTGGCGAGGTTCCCCTGGGTCTAGTGCACCTGGGATCTCATGTTGGTGGCGTTGTCATGCGTTTCGTGGAAGTGGCAGGCGTGAGTACAGGACTCACCGCCTTCTTTAGCACATGTGCCTCACAGTGCACTGCCTCTCACTCGCAGGCGTGCCACTACGGCTGCCGTGATTTGGCAGGAGGTGCCCGACTACTCTCCAACTCCCCTGGGACTATCTACTGCACCCGGGAATCCGTTTTGTCCGCGTTGTCATGCGTTTCGTGGAAGTGGCATGCGTTGTCATACAAGGCTCACCGCCTTCTTTAGCACATGTGCCTCATAGTGCACAGCCTCTCACTCGCAGGCGTGCCACACCGGCGCCCGTGATTTGGCAGGAGGTGCGCGCCTACTCCCCGACTCCCCTGGGACTATCTACTGCACCCGACAATCCATTTTGGCCGCGCTGTGATGTGTTTGGTGGAAGTAGCAGGCGTGAGTACAAGACTCAGCGCCTGCTTTAGCACGTGTGCCTCAAAGTCCACAGCCTCTCACTCGCAGGCGTGCCACTACGGCTGCCGTGATTTGGCAGGAGGTGCGCGCCTACTCCCCAACTCCCCTGGGACTATCTTGTGCACCCGGGAATCCGTTTTGGCCGCGCGGTGATGTCTTTCGTGGAAGTAGCAGGCGTGAGTACAAGGCTCGCCCTTTCCTCTTGCACACCGTCTCACTCTCACGCATGCCACTCCGTCGCCCGTGAGTTCCCGGAGTTGCGCCTCTATTGGCGAGGTTCCCCTGGGTCTAGTGCACCTGGGATCTCATGTTGGTGGCGTTGTCATGCGTTTCGTGGAAGTGGCAGGCGTGAGTACAGGACTCACCGCCTTCTTTAGCACATGTGCCTCACAGTGCACTGCCTCTCACTCGCAGGCGTGCCACTACGGCTGCCGTGATTTGGCAGGAGGTGCGCGCCTACTCCCCGACTCCCCTGGGACTATCTACTGCACCCGACAATCCATTTTGGCCGCGCTGTGATGTGTTTGGTGGAAGTAGCAGGAGTAAGTACAAGACTCAGCGCCTGCTTTAGCACGTGTGCCTCAAAGTCCACAGCCTCTCACTCGCAGGCGTGCCACTACGGCTGCCGTGATTTGGCAGGAGGTGCGCGCCTACTCCCCAACTCCCCTGGGACTATCTTGTGCACCCGGGAATCCGTTTTGGCCGCGCGGTGATGTCTTTCGTGGAAGTAGCAGGCGTGAGTACAAGGCTCGCCCTTTCCTCTTGCACACCGTCTCACTCTCACGCATGCCACTCCGTCGCCCGTGAGTTCCCGGAGTTGCGCCTCTATTGGCGAGGTTCCCCTGGGTCTAGTGCACCTGGGATCTCATGTTGGTGGCGTTGTCATGCGTTTCGTGGAAGTGGCAGGCGTGAGTACAGGACTCACCGCCTTCTTTAGCACATGTGCCTCACAGTGCACTGCCTCTCACTCGCAGGCGTGCCACTACGGCTGCCGTGATTTGGCAGGAGGTGCCCGACTACTCTCCAACTCCCCTGGGACTATCTACTGCACCCGGGAATCCGTTTTGTCCGCGTTGTCATGCGTTTCGTGGAAGTGGCATGCGTTGTCATACAAGGCTCACCGCCTTCTTTAGCACATGTGCCTCATAGTGCACAGCCTCTCACTCGCAGGCGTGCCACACCGGCGCCCGTGATTTGGCAGGAGGTGCGCGCCTACTCCCCGACTCCCCTGGGACTATCTACTGCACCCGACAATCCATTTTGGCCGCGCTGTGATGTGTTTGGTGGAAGTAGCAGGCGTGAGTACAAGACTCAGCGCCTGCTTTAGCACGTGTGCCTCAAAGTCCACAGCCTCTCACTCGCAGGCGTGCCACTACGGCTGCCGTGATTTGGCAGGAGGTGCGCGCCTACTCCCCAACTCCCCTGGGACTATCTTGTGCACCCGGGAATCCGTTTTGGCCGCGCGGTGATGTCTTTCGTGGAAGTAGCAGGCGTGAGTACAAGGCTCGCCCTTTCCTCTTGCACACCGTCTCACTCTCACGCATGCCACTCCGTCGCCCGTGAGTTCCCGGAGTTGCGCCTCTATTGGCGAGGTTCCCCTGGGTCTAGTGCACCTGGGATCTCATGTTGGTGGCGTTGTCATGCGTTTCGTGGAAGTGGCAGGCGTGAGTACAGGACTCACCGCCTTCTTTAGCACATGTGCCTCACAGTGCACTGCCTCTCACTCGCAGGCGTGCCACTACGGCTGCCGTGATTTGGCAGGAGGTGCGCGCCTACTCCCCGACTCCCCTGGGACTATCTACTGCACCCGACAATCCATTTTGGCCGCGCTGTGATGTGTTTGGTGGAAGTAGCAGGAGTAAGTACAAGACTCAGCGCCTGCTTTAGCACGTGTGCCTCAAAGTCCACAGCCTCTCACTCGCAGGCGTGCCACTACGGCTGCCGTGATTTGGCAGGAGGTGCGCGCCTACTCCCCAACTCCCCTGGGACTATCTTGTGCACCCGGGAATCCGTTTTGGCCGCGCGGTGATGTCTTTCGTGGAAGTAGCAGGCGTGAGTACAAGGCTCGCCCTTTCCTCTTGCACACCGTCTCACTCTCACGCATGCCACTCCGTCGCCCGTGAGTTCCCGGAGTTGCGCCTCTATTGGCGAGGTTCCCCTGGGTCTAGTGCACCTGGGATCTCATGTTGGTGGCGTTGTCATGCGTTTCGTGGAAGTGGCAGGCGTGAGTACAGGACTCACCGCCTTCTTTAGCACATGTGCCTCACAGTGCACTGCCTCTCACTCGCAGGCGTGCCACTACGGCTGCCGTGATTTGGCAGGAGGTGCCCGACTACTCTCCAACTCCCCTGGGACTATCTACTGCACCCGGGAATCCGTTTTGTCCGCGTTGTCATGCGTTTCGTGGAAGTGGCATGCGTTGTCATACAAGGCTCACCGCCTTCTTTAGCACATGTGCCTCATAGTGCACAGCCTCTCACTCGCAGGCGTGCCACACCGGCGCCCGTGATTTGGCAGGAGGTGCGCGCCTACTCCCCGACTCCCCTGGGACTATCTACTGCACCCGACAATCCATTTTGGCCGCGCTGTGATGTGTTTGGTGGAAGTAGCAGGCGTGAGTACAAGACTCAGCGCCTGCTTTAGCACGTGTGCCTCAAAGTCCACAGCCTCTCACTCGCAGGCGTGCCACTACGGCTGCAGTGATTTGGCAGGAGGTGCGCGCCTACTCCCCAACTCCCCTGGGACTATCTTGTGCACCCGGGAATCCGTTTTGGCCGCGCGGTGATGTCTTTCGTGGAAGTAGCAGGCGTGAGTACAAGGCTCGCCCTTTCCTCTTGCACACCGTCTCACTCTCACGCATGCCACTCCGTCGCCCGTGAGTTCCCGGAGTTGCGCCTCTATTGGCGAGGTTCCCCTGGGTCTAGTGCACCTGGGATCTCATGTTGGTGGCGTTGTCATGCGTTTCGTGGAAGTGGCAGGCGTGAGTACAGGACTCACCGCCTTCTTTAGCACATGTGCCTCACAGTGCACTGCCTCTCACTCGCAGGCGTGCCACTACGGCTGCCGTGATTTGGCAGGAGGTGCCCGACTACTCTCCAACTCCCCTGGGACTATCTACTGCACCCGGGAATCCGTTTTGTCCGCGTTGTCATGCGTTTCGTGGAAGTGGCATGCGTTGTCATACAAGGCTCACCGCCTTCTTTAGCACATGTGCCTCATAGTGCACAGCCTCTCACTCGCAGGCGTGCCACACCGGCGCCCGTGATTTGGCAGGAGGTGCGCGCCTACTCCCCGACTCCCCTGGGACTATCTACTGCACCCGACAATCCATTTTGGCCGCGCTGTGATGTGTTTGGTGGAAGTAGCAGGCGTGAGTACAAGACTCAGCGCCTGCTTTAGCACGTGTGCCTCAAAGTCCACAGCCTCTCACTCGCAGGCGTGCCACTACGGCTGCCGTGATTTGGCAGGAGGTGCGCGCCTACTCCCCAACTCCCCTGGGACTATCTTGTGCACCCGGGAATCCGTTTTGGCCGCGCGGTGATGTCTTTCGTGGAAGTAGCAGGCGTGAGTACAAGGCTCGCCCTTTCCTCTTGCACACCGTCTCACTCTCACGCATGCCACTCCGTCGCCCGTGAGTTCCCGGAGTTGCGCCTCTATTGGCGAGGTTCCCCTGGGTCTAGTGCACCTGGGATCTCATGTTGGTGGCGTTGTCATGCGTTTCGTGGAAGTGGCAGGCGTGAGTACAGGACTCACCGCCTTCTTTAGCACATGTGCCTCACAGTGCACTGCCTCTCACTCGCAGGCGTGCCACTACGGCTGCCGTGATTTGGCAGGAGGTGCGCGCCTACTCCCCGACTCCCCTGGGACTATCTACTGCACCCGACAATCCATTTTGGCCGCGCTGTGATGTGTTTGGTGGAAGTAGCAGGAGTAAGTACAAGACTCAGCGCCTGCTTTAGCACGTGTGCCTCAAAGTCCACAGCCTCTCACTCGCAGGCGTGCCACTACGGCTGCCGTGATTTGGCAGGAGGTGCGCGCCTACTCCCCAACTCCCCTGGGACTATCTTGTGCACCCGGGAATCCGTTTTGGCCGCGCGGTGATGTCTTTCGTGGAAGTAGCAGGCGTGAGTACAAGGCTCGCCCTTTCCTCTTGCACACCGTCTCACTCTCACGCATGCCACTCCGTCGCCCGTGAGTTCCCGGAGTTGCGCCTCTATTGGCGAGGTTCCCCTGGGTCTAGTGCACCTGGGATCTCATGTTGGTGGCGTTGTCATGCGTTTCGTGGAAGTGGCAGGCGTGAGTACAGGACTCACCGCCTTCTTTAGCACATGTGCCTCACAGTGCACTGCCTCTCACTCGCAGGCGTGCCACTACGGCTGCCGTGATTTGGCAGGAGGTGCCCGACTACTCTCCAACTCCCCTGGGACTATCTACTGCACCCGGGAATCCGTTTTGTCCGCGTTGTCATGCGTTTCGTGGAAGTGGCATGCGTTGTCATACAAGGCTCACCGCCTTCTTTAGCACATGTGCCTCATAGTGCACAGCCTCTCACTCGCAGGCGTGCCACACCGGCGCCCGTGATTTGGCAGGAGGTGCGCGCCTACTCCCCGACTCCCCTGGGACTATCTACTGCACCCGACAATCCATTTTGGCCGCGCTGTGATGTGTTTGGTGGAAGTAGCAGGCGTGAGTACAAGACTCAGCGCCTGCTTTAGCACGTGTGCCTCAAAGTCCACAGCCTCTCACTCGCAGGCGTGCCACTACGGCTGCCGTGATTTGGCAGGAGGTGCGCGCCTACTCCCCAACTCCCCTGGGACTATCTTGTGCACCCGGGAATCCGTTTTGGCCGCGCGGTGATGTCTTTCGTGGAAGTAGCAGGCGTGAGTACAAGGCTCGCCCTTTCCTCTTGCACACCGTCTCACTCTCACGCATGCCACTCCGTCGCCCGTGAGTTCCCGGAGTTGCGCCTCTATTGGCGAGGTTCCCCTGGGTCTAGTGCACCTGGGATCTCATGTTGGTGGCGTTGTCATGCGTTTTGTGGAAGTGGCAGGCGTGAGTACAGGACTCACCGCCTTCTTTAGCACATGTGCCTCACAGTGCACTGCCTCTCACTCGCAGGCGTGCCACTACGGCTGCCGTGATTTGGCAGGAGGTGCGCGCCTACTCCCCGACTCCCCTGGGACTATCTACTGCACCCGACAATCCATTTTGGCCGCGCTGTGATGTGTTTGGTGGAAGTAGCAGGAGTAAGTACAAGACTCAGCGCCTGCTTTAGCACGTGTGCCTCAAAGTCCACAGCCTCTCACTCGCAGGCGTGCCACTACGGCTGCCGTGATTTGGCAGGAGGTGCGCGCCTACTCCCCAACTCCCCTGGGACTATCTTGTGCACCCGGGAATCCGTTTTGGCCGCGCGGTGATGTCTTTCGTGGAAGTAGCAGGCGTGAGTACAAGGCTCGCCCTTTCCTCTTGCACACCGTCTCACTCTCACGCATGCCACTCCGTCGCCCGTGAGTTCCCGGAGTTGCGCCTCTATTGGCGAGGTTCCCCTGGGTCTAGTGCACCTGGGATCTCATGTTGGTGGCGTTGTCATGCGTTTCGTGGAAGTGGCAGGCGTGAGTACAGGACTCACCGCCTTCTTTAGCACATGTGCCTCACAGTGCACTGCCTCTCACTCGCAGGCGTGCCACTACGGCTGCCGTGATTTGGCAGGAGGTGCCCGACTACTCTCCAACTCCCCTGGGACTATCTACTGCACCCGGGAATCCGTTTTGTCCGCGTTGTCATGCGTTTCGTGGAAGTGGCATGCGTTGTCATACAAGGCTCACCGCCTTCTTTAGCACATGTGCCTCATAGTGCACAGCCTCTCACTCGCAGGCGTGCCACACCGGCGCCCGTGATTTGGCAGGAGGTGCGCGCCTACTCCCCGACTCCCCTGGGACTATCTACTGCACCCGACAATCCATTTTGGCCGCGCTGTGATGTGTTTGGTGGAAGTAGCAGGCGTGAGTACAAGACTCAGCGCCTGCTTTAGCACGTGTGCCTCAAAGTCCACAGCCTCTCACTCGCAGGCGTGCCACTACGGCTGCCGTGATTTGGCAGGAGGTGCGCGCCTACTCCCCAACTCCCCTGGGACTATCTTGTGCACCCGGGAATCCGTTTTGGCCGCGCGGTGATGTCTTTCGTGGAAGTAGCAGGCGTGAGTACAAGGCTCGCCCTTTCCTCTTGCACACCGTCTCACTCTCACGCATGCCACTCCGTCGCCCGTGAGTTCCCGGAGTTGCGCCTCTATTGGCGAGGTTCCCCTGGGTCTAGTGCACCTGGGATCTCATGTTGGTGGCGTTGTCATGCGTTTCGTGGAAGTGGCAGGCGTGAGTACAGGACTCACCGCCTTCTTTAGCACATGTGCCTCACAGTGCACTGCCTCTCACTCGCAGGCGTGCCACTACGGCTGCCGTGATTTGGCAGGAGGTGCCCGACTACTCTCCAACTCCCCTGGGACTATCTACTGCACCCGGGAATCCGTTTTGTCCGCGTTGTCATGCGTTTCGTGGAAGTGGCATGCGTTGTCATACAAGGCTCACCGCCTTCTTTAGCACATGTGCCTCATAGTGCACAGCCTCTCACTCGCAGGCGTGCCACACCGGCGCCCGTGATTTGGCAGGAGGTGCGCGCCTACTCCCCGACTCCCCTGGGACTATCTACTGCACCCGACAATCCATTTTGGCCGCGCTGTGATGTGTTTGGTGGAAGTAGCAGGCGTGAGTACAAGACTCAGCGCCTGCTTTAGCACGTGTGCCTCAAAGTCCACAGCCTCTCACTCGCAGGCGTGCCACTACGGCTGCCGTGATTTGGCAGGAGGTGCGCGCCTACTCCCCAACTCCCCTGGGACTATCTTGTGCACCCGGGAATCCGTTTTGGCCGCGCGGTGATGTCTTTCGTGGAAGTAGCAGGCGTGAGTACAAGGCTCGCCCTTTCCTCTTGCACACCGTCTCACTCTCACGCATGCCACTCCGTCGCCCGTGAGTTCCCGGAGTTGCGCCTCTATTGGCGAGGTTCCCCTGGGTCTAGTGCACCTGGGATCTCATGTTGGTGGCGTTGTCATGCGTTTCGTGGAAGTGGCAGGCGTGAGTACAGGACTCACCGCCTTCTTTAGCACATGTGCCTCACAGTGCACTGCCTCTCACTCGCAGGCGTGCCACTACGGCTGCCGTGATTTGGCAGGAGGTGCGCGCCTACTCCCCGACTCCCCTGGGACTATCTACTGCACCCGACAATCCATTTTGGCCGCGCTGTGATGTGTTTGGTGGAAGTAGCAGGAGTAAGTACAAGACTCAGCGCCTGCTTTAGCACGTGTGCCTCAAAGTCCACAGCCTCTCACTCGCAGGCGTGCCACTACGGCTGCCGTGATTTGGCAGGAGGTGCGCGCCTACTCCCCAACTCCCCTGGGACTATCTTGTGCACCCGGGAATCCGTTTTGGCCGCGCGGTGATGTCTTTCGTGGAAGTAGCAGGCGTGAGTACAAGGCTCGCCCTTTCCTCTTGCACACCGTCTCACTCTCACGCATGCCACTCCGTCGCCCGTGAGTTCCCGGAGTTGCGCCTCTATTGGCGAGGTTCCCCTGGGTCTAGTGCACCTGGGATCTCATGTTGGTGGCGTTGTCATGCGTTTCGTGGAAGTGGCAGGCGTGAGTACAGGACTCACCGCCTTCTTTAGCACATGTGCCTCACAGTGCACTGCCTCTCACTCGCAGGCGTGCCACTACGGCTGCCGTGATTTGGCAGGAGGTGCCCGACTACTCTCCAACTCCCCTGGGACTATCTACTGCACCCGGGAATCCGTTTTGTCCGCGTTGTCATGCGTTTCGTGGAAGTGGCATGCGTTGTCATACAAGGCTCACCGCCTTCTTTAGCACATGTGCCTCATAGTGCACAGCCTCTCACTCGCAGGCGTGCCACACCGGCGCCCGTGATTTGGCAGGAGGTGCGCGCCTACTCCCCGACTCCCCTGGGACTATCTACTGCACCCGACAATCCATTTTGGCCGCGCTGTGATGTGTTTGGTGGAAGTAGCAGGCGTGAGTACAAGACTCAGCGCCTGCTTTAGCACGTGTGCCTCAAAGTCCACAGCCTCTCACTCGCAGGCGTGCCACTACGGCTGCCGTGATTTGGCAGGAGGTGCGCGCCTACTCCCCAACTCCCCTGGGACTATCTTGTGCACCCGGGAATCCGTTTTGGCCGCGCGGTGATGTCTTTCGTGGAAGTAGCAGGCGTGAGTACAAGGCTCGCCCTTTCCTCTTGCACACCGTCTCACTCTCACGCATGCCACTCCGTCGCCCGTGAGTTCCCGGAGTTGCGCCTCTATTGGCGAGGTTCCCCTGGGTCTAGTGCACCTGGGATCTCATGTTGGTGGCGTTGTCATGCGTTTCGTGGAAGTGGCAGGCGTGAGTACAGGACTCACCGCCTTCTTTAGCACATGTGCCTCACAGTGCACTGCCTCTCACTCGCAGGCGTGCCACTACGGCTGCCGTGATTTGGCAGGAGGTGCGCGCCTACTCCCCGACTCCCCTGGGACTATCTACTGCACCCGACAATCCATTTTGGCCGCGCTGTGATGTGTTTGGTGGAAGTAGCAGGAGTAAGTACAAGACTCAGCGCCTGCTTTAGCACGTGTGCCTCAAAGTCCACAGCCTCTCACTCGCAGGCGTGCCACTACGGCTGCCGTGATTTGGCAGGAGGTGCGCGCCTACTCCCCAACTCCCCTGGGACTATCTTGTGCACCCGGGAATCCGTTTTGGCCGCGCGGTGATGTCTTTCGTGGAAGTAGCAGGCGTGAGTACAAGGCTCGCCCTTTCCTCTTGCACACCGTCTCACTCTCACGCATGCCACTCCGTCGCCCGTGAGTTCCCGGAGTTGCGCCTCTATTGGCGAGGTTCCCCTGGGTCTAGTGCACCTGGGATCTCATGTTGGTGGCGTTGTCATGCGTTTCGTGGAAGTGGCAGGCGTGAGTACAGGACTCACCGCCTTCTTTAGCACATGTGCCTCACAGTGCACTGCCTCTCACTCGCAGGCGTGCCACTACGGCTGCCGTGATTTGGCAGGAGGTGCCCGACTACTCTCCAACTCCCCTGGGACTATCTACTGCACCCGGGAATCCGTTTTGTCCGCGTTGTCATGCGTTTCGTGGAAGTGGCATGCGTTGTCATACAAGGCTCACCGCCTTCTTTAGCACATGTGCCTCATAGTGCACAGCCTCTCACTCGCAGGCGTGCCACACCGGCGCCCGTGATTTGGCAGGAGGTGCGCGCCTACTCCCCGACTCCCCTGGGACTATCTACTGCACCCGACAATCCATTTTGGCCGCGCTGTGATGTGTTTGGTGGAAGTAGCAGGCGTGAGTACAAGACTCAGCGCCTGCTTTAGCACGTGTGCCTCAAAGTCCACAGCCTCTCACTCGCAGGCGTGCCACTACGGCTGCCGTGATTTGGCAGGAGGTGCGCGCCTACTCCCCAACTCCCCTGGGACTATCTTGTGCACCCGGGAATCCGTTTTGGCCGCGCGGTGATGTCTTTCGTGGAAGTAGCAGGCGTGAGTACAAGGCTCGCCCTTTCCTCTTGCACACCGTCTCACTCTCACGCATGCCACTCCGTCGCCCGTGAGTTCCCGGAGTTGCGCCTCTATTGGCGAGGTTCCCCTGGGTCTAGTGCACCTGGGATCTCATGTTGGTGGCGTTGTCATGCGTTTCGTGGAAGTGGCAGGCGTGAGTACAGGACTCACCGCCTTCTTTAGCACATGTGCCTCACAGTGCACTGCCTCTCACTCGCAGGCGTGCCACTACGGCTGCCGTGATTTGGCAGGAGGTGCGCGCCTACTCCCCGACTCCCCTGGGACTATCTACTGCACCCGACAATCCATTTTGGCCGCGCTGTGATGTGTTTGGTGGAAGTAGCAGGCGTGAGTACAAGACTCAGCGCCTGCTTTAGCACGTGTGCCTCAAAGTCCACAGCCTCTCACTCGCAGGCGTGCCACTACGGCTGCCGTGATTTGGCAGGAGGTGCGCGCCTACTCCCCAACTCCCCTGGGACTATCTTGTGCACCCGGGAATCCGTTTTGGCCGCGCGGTGATGTCTTTCGTGGAAGTAGCAGGCGTGAGTACAAGGCTCGCCCTTTCCTCTTGCACACCGTCTCACTCTCACGCATGCCACTCCGTCGCCCGTGAGTTCCCGGAGTTGCGCCTCTATTGGCGAGGTTCCCCTGGGTCTAGTGCACCTGGGATCTCATGTTGGTGGCGTTGTCATGCGTTTCGTGGAAGTGGCAGGCGTGAGTACAGGACTCACCGCCTTCTTTAGCACATGTGCCTCACAGTGCACTGCCTCTCACTCGCAGGCGTGCCACTACGGCTGCCGTGATTTGGCAGGAGGTGCCCGACTACTCTCCAACTCCCCTGGGACTATCTACTGCACCCGGGAATCCGTTTTGTCCGCGTTGTCATGCGTTTCGTGGAAGTGGCATGCGTTGTCATACAAGGCTCACCGCCTTCTTTAGCACATGTGCCTCATAGTGCACAGCCTCTCACTCGCAGGCGTGCCACACCGGCGCCCGTGATTTGGCAGGAGGTGCGCGCCTACTCCCCGACTCCCCTGGGACTATCTACTGCACCCGACAATCCATTTTGGCCGCGCTGTGATGTGTTTGGTGGAAGTAGCAGGCGTGAGTACAAGACTCAGCGCCTGCTTTAGCACGTGTGCCTCAAAGTCCACAGCCTCTCACTCGCAGGCGTGCCACTACGGCTGCCGTGATTTGGCAGGAGGTGCGCGCCTACTCCCCAACTCCCCTGGGACTATCTTGTGCACCCGGGAATCCGTTTTGGCCGCGCGGTGATGTCTTTCGTGGAAGTAGCAGGCGTGAGTACAAGGCTCGCCCTTTCCTCTTGCACACCGTCTCACTCTCACGCATGCCACTCCGTCGCCCGTGAGTTCCCGGAGTTGCGCCTCTATTGGCGAGGTTCCCCTGGGTCTAGTGCACCTGGGATCTCATGTTGGTGGCGTTGTCATGCGTTTCGTGGAAGTGGCAGGCGTGAGTACAGGACTCACCGCCTTCTTTAGCACATGTGCCTCACAGTGCACTGCCTCTCACTCGCAGGCGTGCCACTACGGCTGCCGTGATTTGGCAGGAGGTGCGCGCCTACTCCCCGACTCCCCTGGGACTATCTACTGCACCCGACAATCCATTTTGGCCGCGCTGTGATGTGTTTGGTGGAAGTAGCAGGAGTAAGTACAAGACTCAGCGCCTGCTTTAGCACGTGTGCCTCAAAGTCCACAGCCTCTCACTCGCAGGCGTGCCACTACGGCTGCCGTGATTTGGCAGGAGGTGCGCGCCTACTCCCCAACTCCCCTGGGACTATCTTGTGCACCCGGGAATCCGTTTTGGCCGCGCGGTGATGTCTTTCGTGGAAGTAGCAGGCGTGAGTACAAGGCTCGCCCTTTCCTCTTGCACACCGTCTCACTCTCACGCATGCCACTCCGTCGCCCGTGAGTTCCCGGAGTTGCGCCTCTATTGGCGAGGTTCCCCTGGGTCTAGTGCACCTGGGATCTCATGTTGGTGGCGTTGTCATGCGTTTCGTGGAAGTGGCAGGCGTGAGTACAGGACTCACCGCCTTCTTTAGCACATGTGCCTCACAGTGCACTGCCTCTCACTCGCAGGCGTGCCACTACGGCTGCCGTGATTTGGCAGGAGGTGCCCGACTACTCTCCAACTCCCCTGGGACTATCTACTGCACCCGGGAATCCGTTTTGTCCGCGTTGTCATGCGTTTCGTGGAAGTGGCATGCGTTGTCATACAAGGCTCACCGCCTTCTTTAGCACATGTGCCTCATAGTGCACAGCCTCTCACTCGCAGGCGTGCCACACCGGCGCCCGTGATTTGGCAGGAGGTGCGCGCCTACTCCCCGACTCCCCTGGGACTATCTACTGCACCCGACAATCCATTTTGGCCGCGCTGTGATGTGTTTGGTGGAAGTAGCAGGCGTGAGTACAAGACTCAGCGCCTGCTTTAGCACGTGTGCCTCAAAGTCCACAGCCTCTCACTCGCAGGCGTGCCACTACGGCTGCCGTGATTTGGCAGGAGGTGCGCGCCTACTCCCCAACTCCCCTGGGACTATCTTGTGCACCCGGGAATCCGTTTTGGCCGCGCGGTGATGTCTTTCGTGGAAGTAGCAGGCGTGAGTACAAGGCTCGCCCTTTCCTCTTGCACACCGTCTCACTCTCACGCATGCCACTCCGTCGCCCGTGAGTTCCCGGAGTTGCGCCTCTATTGGCGAGGTTCCCCTGGGTCTAGTGCACCTGGGATCTCATGTTGGTGGCGTTGTCATGCGTTTCGTGGAAGTGGCAGGCGTGAGTACAGGACTCACCGCCTTCTTTAGCACATGTGCCTCACAGTGCACTGCCTCTCACTCGCAGGCGTGCCACTACGGCTGCCGTGATTTGGCAGGAGGTGCGCGCCTACTCCCCGACTCCCCTGGGACTATCTACTGCACCCGACAATCCATTTTGGCCGCGCTGTGATGTGTTTGGTGGAAGTAGCAGGAGTAAGTACAAGACTCAGCGCCTGCTTTAGCACGTGTGCCTCAAAGTCCACAGCCTCTCACTCGCAGGCGTGCCACTACGGCTGCCGTGATTTGGCAGGAGGTGCGCGCCTACTCCCCAACTCCCCTGGGACTATCTTGTGCACCCGGGAATCCGTTTTGGCCGCGCGGTGATGTCTTTCGTGGAAGTAGCAGGCGTGAGTACAAGGCTCGCCCTTTCCTCTTGCACACCGTCTCACTCTCACGCATGCCACTCCGTCGCCCGTGAGTTCCCGGAGTTGCGCCTCTATTGGCGAGGTTCCCCTGGGTCTAGTGCACCTGGGATCTCATGTTGGTGGCGTTGTCATGCGTTTCGTGGAAGTGGCAGGCGTGAGTACAGGACTCACCGCCTTCTTTAGCACATGTGCCTCACAGTGCACTGCCTCTCACTCGCAGGCGTGCCACTACGGCTGCCGTGATTTGGCAGGAGGTGCCCGACTACTCTCCAACTCCCCTGGGACTATCTACTGCACCCGGGAATCCGTTTTGTCCGCGTTGTCATGCGTTTCGTGGAAGTGGCATGCGTTGTCATACAAGGCTCACCGCCTTCTTTAGCACATGTGCCTCATAGTGCACAGCCTCTCACTCGCAGGCGTGCCACACCGGCGCCCGTGATTTGGCAGGAGGTGCGCGCCTACTCCCCGACTCCCCTGGGACTATCTACTGCACCCGACAATCCATTTTGGCCGCGCTGTGATGTGTTTGGTGGAAGTAGCAGGCGTGAGTACAAGACTCAGCGCTTGCTTTAGCACGTGTGCCTCAAAGTCCACAGCCTCTCACTCGCAGGCGTGCCACTACGGCTGCCGTGATTTGGCAGGAGGTGCGCGCCTACTCCCCAACTCCCCTGGGACTATCTTGTGCACCCGGGAATCCGTTTTGGCCGCGCGGTGATGTCTTTCGTGGAAGTAGCAGGCGTGAGTACAAGGCTCGCCCTTTCCTCTTGCACACCGTCTCACTCTCACGCATGCCACTCCGTCGCCCGTGAGTTCCCGGAGTTGCGCCTCTATTGGCGAGGTTCCCCTGGGTCTAGTGCACCTGGGATCTCATGTTGGTGGCGTTGTCATGCGTTTCGTGGAAGTGGCAGGCGTGAGTACAGGACTCACCGCCTTCTTTAGCACATGTGCCTCACAGTGCACTGCCTCTCACTCGCAGGCGTGCCACTACGGCTGCCGTGATTTGGCAGGAGGTGCGCGCCTACTCCCCGACTCCCCTGGGACTATCTACTGCACCCGACAATCCATTTTGGCCGCGCTGTGATGTGTTTGGTGGAAGTAGCAGGAGTAAGTACAAGACTCAGCGCCTGCTTTAGCACGTGTGCCTCAAAGTCCACAGCCTCTCACTCGCAGGCGTGCCACTACGGCTGCCGTGATTTGGCAGGAGGTGCGCGCCTACTCCCCAACTCCCCTGGGACTATCTTGTGCACCCGGGAATCCGTTTTGGCCGCGCGGTGATGTCTTTCGTGGAAGTAGCAGGCGTGAGTACAAGGCTCGCCCTTTCCTCTTGCACACCGTCTCACTCTCACGCATGCCACTCCGTCGCCCGTGAGTTCCCGGAGTTGCGCCTCTATTGGCGAGGTTCCCCTGGGTCTAGTGCACCTGGGATCTCATGTTGGTGGCGTTGTCATGCGTTTCGTGGAAGTGGCAGGCGTGAGTACAGGACTCACCGCCTTCTTTAGCACATGTGCCTCACAGTGCACTGCCTCTCACTCGCAGGCGTGCCACTACGGCTGCCGTGATTTGGCAGGAGGTGCCCGACTACTCTCCAACTCCCCTGGGACTATCTACTGCACCCGGGAATCCGTTTTGTCCGCGTTGTCATGCGTTTCGTGGAAGTGGCATGCGTTGTCATACAAGGCTCACCGCCTTCTTTAGCACATGTGCCTCATAGTGCACAGCCTCTCACTCGCAGGCGTGCCACACCGGCGCCCGTGATTTGGCAGGAGGTGCGCGCCTACTCCCCGACTCCCCTGGGACTATCTACTGCACCCGACAATCCATTTTGGCCGCGCTGTGATGTGTTTGGTGGAAGTAGCAGGCGTGAGTACAAGACTCAGCGCCTGCTTTAGCACGTGTGCCTCAAAGTCCACAGCCTCTCACTCGCAGGCGTGCCACTACGGCTGCCGTGATTTGGCAGGAGGTGCGCGCCTACTCCCCAACTCCCCTGGGACTATCTTGTGCACCCGGGAATCCGTTTTGGCCGCGCGGTGATGTCTTTCGTGGAAGTAGCAGGCGTGAGTACAAGGCTCGCCCTTTCCTCTTGCACACCGTCTCACTCTCACGCATGCCACTCCGTCGCCCGTGAGTTCCCGGAGTTGCGCCTCTATTGGCGAGGTTCCCCTGGGTCTAGTGCACCTGGGATCTCATGTTGGTGGCGTTGTCATGCGTTTCGTGGAAGTGGCAGGCGTGAGTACAGGACTCACCGCCTTCTTTAGCACATGTGCCTCACAGTGCACTGCCTCTCACTCGCAGGCGTGCCACTACGGCTGCCGTGATTTGGCAGGAGGTGCGCGCCTACTCCCCGACTCCCCTGGGACTATCTACTGCACCCGACAATCCATTTTGGCCGCGCTGTGATGTGTTTGGTGGAAGTAGCAGGAGTAAGTACAAGACTCAGCGCCTGCTTTAGCACGTGTGCCTCAAAGTCCACAGCCTCTCACTCGCAGGCGTGCCACTACGGCTGCCGTGATTTGGCAGGAGGTGCGCGCCTACTCCCCAACTCCCCTGGGACTATCTTGTGCACCCGGGAATCCGTTTTGGCCGCGCGGTGATGTCTTTCGTGGAAGTAGCAGGCGTGAGTACAAGGCTCGCCCTTTCCTCTTGCACACCGTCTCACTCTCACGCATGCCACTCCGTCGCCCGTGAGTTCCCGGAGTTGCGCCTCTATTGGCGAGGTTCCCCTGGGTCTAGTGCACCTGGGATCTCATGTTGGTGGCGTTGTCATGCGTTTCGTGGAAGTGGCAGGCGTGAGTACAGGACTCACCGCCTTCTTTAGCACATGTGCCTCACAGTGCACTGCCTCTCACTCGCAGGCGTGCCACTACGGCTGCCGTGATTTGGCAGGAGGTGCCCGACTACTCTCCAACTCCCCTGGGACTATCTACTGCACCCGGGAATCCGTTTTGTCCGCGTTGTCATGCGTTTCGTGGAAGTGGCATGCGTTGTCATACAAGGCTCACCGCCTTCTTTAGCACATGTGCCTCATAGTGCACAGCCTCTCACTCGCAGGCGTGCCACACCGGCGCCCGTGATTTGGCAGGAGGTGCGCGCCTACTCCCCGACTCCCCTGGGACTATCTACTGCACCCGACAATCCATTTTGGCCGCGCTGTGATGTGTTTGGTGGAAGTAGCAGGCGTGAGTACAAGACTCAGCGCCTGCTTTAGCACGTGTGCCTCAAAGTCCACAGCCTCTCACTCGCAGGCGTGCCACTACGGCTGCCGTGATTTGGCAGGAGGTGCGCGCCTACTCCCCAACTCCCCTGGGACTATCTTGTGCACCCGGGAATCCGTTTTGGCCGCGCGGTGATGTCTTTCGTGGAAGTAGCAGGCGTGAGTACAAGGCTCGCCCTTTCCTCTTGCACACCGTCTCACTCTCACGCATGCCACTCCGTCGCCCGTGAGTTCCCGGAGTTGCGCCTCTATTGGCGAGGTTCCCCTGGGTCTAGTGCACCTGGGATCTCATGTTGGTGGCGTTGTCATGCGTTTCGTGGAAGTGGCAGGCGTGAGTACAGGACTCACCGCCTTCTTTAGCACATGTGCCTCACAGTGCACTGCCTCTCACTCGCAGGCGTGCCACTACGGCTGCCGTGATTTGGCAGGAGGTGCGCGCCTACTCCCCGACTCCCCTGGGACTATCTACTGCACCCGACAATCCATTTTGGCCGCGCTGTGATGTGTTTGGTGGAAGTAGCAGGAGTAAGTACAAGACTCAGCGCCTGCTTTAGCACGTGTGCCTCAAAGTCCACAGCCTCTCACTCGCAGGCGTGCCACTACGGCTGCCGTGATTTGGCAGGAGGTGCGCGCCTACTCCCCAACTCCCCTGGGACTATCTTGTGCACCCGGGAATCCGTTTTGGCCGCGCGGTGATGTCTTTCGTGGAAGTAGCAGGCGTGAGTACAAGGCTCGCCCTTTCCTCTTGCACACCGTCTCACTCTCACGCATGCCACTCCGTCGCCCGTGAGTTCCCGGAGTTGCGCCTCTATTGGCGAGGTTCCCCTGGGTCTAGTGCACCTGGGATCTCATGTTGGTGGCGTTGTCATGCGTTTCGTGGAAGTGGCAGGCGTGAGTACAGGACTCACCGCCTTCTTTAGCACATGTGCCTCACAGTGCACTGCCTCTCACTCGCAGGCGTGCCACTACGGCTGCCGTGATTTGGCAGGAGGTGCCCGACTACTCTCCAACTCCCCTGGGACTATCTACTGCACCCGGGAATCCGTTTTGTCCGCGTTGTCATGCGTTTCGTGGAAGTGGCATGCGTTGTCATACAAGGCTCACCGCCTTCTTTAGCACATGTGCCTCATAGTGCACAGCCTCTCACTCGCAGGCGTGCCACACCGGCGCCCGTGATTTGGCAGGAGGTGCGCGCCTACTCCCCGACTCCCCTGGGACTATCTACTGCACCCGACAATCCATTTTGGCCGCGCTGTGATGTGTTTGGTGGAAGTAGCAGGCGTGAGTACAAGACTCAGCGCCTGCTTTAGCACGTGTGCCTCAAAGTCCACAGCCTCTCACTCGCAGGCGTGCCACTACGGCTGCCGTGATTTGGCAGGAGGTGCGCGCCTACTCCCCAACTCCCCTGGGACTATCTTGTGCACCCGGGAATCCGTTTTGGCCGCGCGGTGATGTCTTTCGTGGAAGTAGCAGGCGTGAGTACAAGGCTCGCCCTTTCCTCTTGCACACCGTCTCACTCTCACGCATGCCACTCCGTCGCCCGTGAGTTCCCGGAGTTGCGCCTCTATTGGCGAGGTTCCCCTGGGTCTAGTGCACCTGGGATCTCATGTTGGTGGCGTTGTCATGCGTTTCGTGGAAGTGGTAGGCGTGAGTACAGGACTCACCGCCTTCTTTAGCACATGTGCCTCACAGTGCACTGCCTCTCACTCGCAGGCGTGCCACTACGGCTGCCGTGATTTGGCAGGAGGTGCGCGCCTACTCCCCGACTCCCCTGGGACTATCTACTGCACCCGACAATCCATTTTGGCCGCGCTGTGATGTGTTTGGTGGAAGTAGCAGGAGTAAGTACAAGACTCAGCGCCTGCTTTAGCACGTGTGCCTCAAAGTCCACAGCCTCTCACTCGCAGGCGTGCCACTACGGCTGCCGTGATTTGGCAGGAGGTGCGCGCCTACTCCCCAACTCCCCTGGGACTATCTTGTGCACCCGGGAATCCGTTTTGGCCGCGCGGTAATGTCTTTCGTGGAAGTAGCAGGCGTGAGTACAAGGCTCGCCCTTTCCTCTTGCACACCGTCTCACTCTCACGCATGCCACTCCGTCGCCCGTGAGTTCCCGGAGTTGCGCCTCTATTGGCGAGGTTCCCCTGGGTCTAGTGCACCTGGGATCTCATGTTGGTGGCGTTGTCATGCGTTTCGTGGAAGTGGCAGGCGTGAGTACAGGACTCACCGCCTTCTTTAGCACATGTGCCTCACAGTGCACTGCCTCTCACTCGCAGGCGTGCCACTACGGCTGCCGTGATTTGGCAGGAGGTGCCCGACTACTCTCCAACTCCCCTGGGACTATCTACTGCACCCGGGAATCCGTTTTGTCCGCGTTGTCATGCGTTTCGTGGAAGTGGCATGCGTTGTCATACAAGGCTCACCGCCTTCTTTAGCACATGTGCCTCATAGTGCACAGCCTCTCACTCGCAGGCGTGCCACACCGGCGCCCGTGATTTGGCAGGAGGTGCGCGCCTACTCCCCGACTCCCCTGGGACTATCTACTGCACCCGACAATCCATTTTGGCCGCGCTGTGATGTGTTTGGTGGAAGTAGCAGGCGTGAGTACAAGACTCAGCGCCTGCTTTAGCACGTGTGCCTCAAAGTCCACAGCCTCTCACTCGCAGGCGTGCCACTACGGCTGCCGTGATTTGGCAGGAGGTGCGCGCCTACTCCCCAACTCCCCTGGGACTATCTTGTGCACCCGGGAATCCGTTTTGGCCGCGCGGTGATGTCTTTCGTGGAAGTAGCAGGCGTGAGTACAAGGCTCGCCCTTTCCTCTTGCACACCGTCTCACTCTCACGCATGCCACTCCGTCGCCCGTGAGTTCCCGGAGTTGCGCCTCTATTGGCGAGGTTCCCCTGGGTCTAGTGCACCTGGGATCTCATGTTGGTGGCGTTGTCATGCGTTTCGTGGAAGTGGCAGGCGTGAGTACAGGACTCACCGCCTTCTTTAGCACATGTGCCTCACAGTGCACTGCCTCTCACTCGCAGGCGTGCCACTACGGCTGCCGTGATTTGGCAGGAGGTGCGCGCCTACTCCCCGACTCCCCTGGGACTATCTACTGCACCCGACAATCCATTTTGGCCGCGCTGTGATGTGTTTGGTGGAAGTAGCAGGAGTAAGTACAAGACTCAGCGCCTGCTTTAGCACGTGTGCCTCAAAGTCCACAGCCTCTCACTCGCAGGCGTGCCACTACGGCTGCCGTGATTTGGCAGGAGGTGCGCGCCTACTCCCCAACTCCCCTGGGACTATCTTGTGCACCCGGGAATCCGTTTTGGCCGCGCGGTGATGTCTTTCGTGGAAGTAGCAGGCGTGAGTACAAGGCTCGCCCTTTCCTCTTGCACACCGTCTCACTCTCACGCATGCCACTCCGTCGCCCGTGAGTTCCCGGAGTTGCGCCTCTATTGGCGAGGTTCCCCTGGGTCTAGTGCACCTGGGATCTCATGTTGGTGGCGTTGTCATGCGTTTCGTGGAAGTGGCAGGCGTGAGTACAGGACTCACCGCCTTCTTTAGCACATGTGCCTCACAGTGCACTGCCTCTCACTCGCAGGCGTGCCACTACGGCTGCCGTGATTTGGCAGGAGGTGCCCGACTACTCTCCAACTCCCCTGGGACTATCTACTGCACCCGGGAATCCGTTTTGTCCGCGTTGTCATGCGTTTCGTGGAAGTGGCATGCGTTGTCATACAAGGCTCACCGCCTTCTTTAGCACATGTGCCTCATAGTGCACAGCCTCTCACTCGCAGGCGTGCCACACCGGCGCCCGTGATTTGGCAGGAGGTGCGCGCCTACTCCCCGACTCCCCTGGGACTATCTACTGCACCCGACAATCCATTTTGGCCGCGCTGTGATGTGTTTGGTGGAAGTAGCAGGCGTGAGTACAAGACTCAGCGCCTGCTTTAGCACGTGTGCCTCAAAGTCCACAGCCTCTCACTCGCAGGCGTGCCACTACGGCTGCCGTGATTTGGCAGGAGGTGCGCGCCTACTCCCCAACTCCCCTGGGACTATCTTGTGCACCCGGGAATCCGTTTTGGCCGCGCGGTGATGTCTTTCGTGGAAGTAGCAGGCGTGAGTACAAGGCTCGCCCTTTCCTCTTGCACACCGTCTCACTCTCACGCATGCCACTCCGTCGCCCGTGAGTTCCCGGAGTTGCGCCTCTATTGGCGAGGTTCCCCTGGGTCTAGTGCACCTGGGATCTCATGTTGGTGGCGTTGTCATGCGTTTCGTGGAAGTGGCAGGCGTGAGTACAGGACTCACCGCCTTCTTTAGCACATGTGCCTCACAGTGCACTGCCTCTCACTCGCAGGCGTGCCACTACGGCTGCCGTGATTTGGCAGGAGGTGCGCGCCTACTCCCCGACTCCCCTGGGACTATCTACTGCACCCGACAATCCATTTTGGCCGCGCTGTGATGTGTTTGGTGGAAGTAGCAGGAGTAAGTACAAGACTCAGCGCCTGCTTTAGCACGTGTGCCTCAAAGTCCACAGCCTCTCACTCGCAGGCGTGCCACTACGGCTGCCGTGATTAGGCAGGAGGTGCGCGCCTACTCCCCAACTCCCCTGGGACTATCTTGTGCACCCGGGAATCCGTTTTGGCCGCGCGGTGATGTCTTTCGTGGAAGTAGCAGGCGTGAGTACAAGGCTCGCCCTTTCCTCTTGCACACCGTCTCACTCTCACGCATGCCACTCCGTCGCCCGTGAGTTCCCGGAGTTGCGCCTCTATTGGCGAGGTTCCCCTGGGTCTAGTGCACCTGGGATCTCATGTTGGTGGCGTTGTCATGCGTTTCGTGGAAGTGGCAGGCGTGAGTACAGGACTCACCGCCTTCTTTAGCACATGTGCCTCACAGTGCACTGCCTCTCACTCGCAGGCGTGCCACTACGGCTGCCGTGATTTGGCAGGAGGTGCCCGACTACTCTCCAACTCCCCTGGGACTATCTACTGCACCCGGGAATCCGTTTTGTCCGCGTTGTCATGCGTTTCGTGGAAGTGGCATGCGTTGTCATACAAGGCTCACCGCCTTCTTTAGCACATGTGCCTCATAGTGCACAGCCTCTCACTCGCAGGCGTGCCACACCGGCGCCCGTGATTTGGCAGGAGGTGCGCGCCTACTCCCCGACTCCCCTGGGACTATCTACTGCACCCGACAATCCATTTTGGCCGCGCTGTGATGTGTTTGGTGGAAGTAGCAGGCGTGAGTACAAGACTCAGCGCCTGCTTTAGCACGTGTGCCTCAAAGTCCACAGCCTCTCACTCGCAGGCGTGCCACTACGGCTGCCGTGATTTGGCAGGAGGTGCGCGCCTACTCCCCAACTCCCCTGGGACTATCTTGTGCACCCGGGAATCCGTTTTGGCCGCGCGGTGATGTCTTTCGTGGAAGTAGCAGGCGTGAGTACAAGGCTCGCCCTTTCCTCTTGCACACCGTCTCACTCTCACGCATGCCACTCCGTCGCCCGTGAGTTCCCGGAGTTGCGCCTCTATTGGCGAGGTTCCCCTGGGTCTAGTGCACCTGGGATCTCATGTTGGTGGCGTTGTCATGCGTTTCGTGGAAGTGGCAGGCGTGAGTACAGGACTCACCGCCTTCTTTAGCACATGTGCCTCACAGTGCACTGCCTCTCACTCGCAGGCGTGCCACTACGGCTGCCGTGATTTGGCAGGAGGTGCGCGCCTACTCCCCGACTCCCCTGGGACTATCTACTGCACCCGACAATCCATTTTGGCCGCGCTGTGATGTGTTTGGTGGAAGTAGCAGGAGTAAGTACAAGACTCAGCGCCTGCTTTAGCACGTGTGCCTCAAAGTCCACAGCCTCTCACTCGCAGGCGTGCCACTACGGCTGCCGTGATTTGGCAGGAGGTGCGCGCCTACTCCCCAACTCCCCTGGGACTATCTTGTGCACCCGGGAATCCGTTTTGGCCGCGCGGTGATGTCTTTCGTGGAAGTAGCAGGCGTGAGTACAAGGCTCGCCCTTTCCTCTTGCACACCGTCTCACTCTCACGCATGCCACTCCGTCGCCCGTGAGTTCCCGGAGTTGCGCCTCTATTGGCGAGGTTCCCCTGGGTCTAGTGCACCTGGGATCTCATGTTGGTGGCGTTGTCATGCGTTTCGTGGAAGTGGCAGGCGTGAGTACAGGACTCACCGCCTTCTTTAGCACATGTGCCTCACAGTGCACTGCCTCTCACTCGCAGGCGTGCCACTACGGCTGCCGTGATTTGGCAGGAGGTGCCCGACTACTCTCCAACTCCCCTGGGACTATCTACTGCACCCGGGAATCCGTTTTGTCCGCGTTGTCATGCGTTTCGTGGAAGTGGCATGCGTTGTCATACAAGGCTCACCGCCTTCTTTAGCACATGTGCCTCATAGTGCACAGCCTCTCACTCGCAGGCGTGCCACACCGGCGCCCGTGATTTGGCAGGAGGTGCGCGCCTACTCCCCGACTCCCCTGGGACTATCTACTGCACCCGACAATCCATTTTGGCCGCGCTGTGATGTGTTTGGTGGAAGTAGCAGGCGTGAGTACAAGACTCAGCGCCTGCTTTAGCACGTGTGCCTCAAAGTCCACAGCCTCTCACTCGCAGGCGTGCCACTACGGCTGCCGTGATTTGGCAGGAGGTGCGCGCCTACTCCCCAACTCCCCTGGGACTATCTTGTGCACCCGGGAATCCGTTTTGGCCGCGCGGTGATGTCTTTCGTGGAAGTAGCAGGCGTGAGTACAAGGCTCGCCCTTTCCTCTTGCACACCGTCTCACTCTCACGCATGCCACTCCGTCGCCCGTGAGTTCCCGGAGTTGCGCCTCTATTGGCGAGGTTCCCCTGGGTCTAGTGCACCTGGGATCTCATGTTGGTGGCGTTGTCATGCGTTTCGTGGAAGTGGCAGGCGTGAGTACAGGACTCACCGCCTTCTTTAGCACATGTGCCTCACAGTGCACTGCCTCTCACTCGCAGGCGTGCCACTACGGCTGCCGTGATTTGGCAGGAGGTGCGCGCCTACTCCCCGACTCCCCTGGGACTATCTACTGCACCCGACAATCCATTTTGGCCGCGCTGTGATGTGTTTGGTGGAAGTAGCAGGAGTAAGTACAAGACTCAGCGCCTGCTTTAGCACGTGTGCCTCAAAGTCCACAGCCTCTCACTCGCAGGCGTGCCACTACGGCTGCCGTGATTTGGCAGGAGGTGCGCGCCTACTCCCCAACTCCCCTGGGACTATCTTGTGCACCCGGGAATCCGTTTTGGCCGCGCGGTGATGTCTTTCGTGGAAGTAGCAGGCGTGAGTACAAGGCTCGCCCTTTCCTCTTGCACACCGTCTCACTCTCACGCATGCCACTCCGTCGCCCGTGAGTTCCCGGAGTTGCGCCTCTATTGGCGAGGTTCCCCTGGGTCTAGTGCACCTGGGATCTCATGTTGGTGGCGTTGTCATGCGTTTCGTGGAAGTGGCAGGCGTGAGTACAGGACTCACCGCCTTCTTTAGCACATGTGCCTCACAGTGCACTGCCTCTCACTCGCAGGCGTGCCACTACGGCTGCCGTGATTTGGCAGGAGGTGCCCGACTACTCTCCAACTCCCCTGGGACTATCTACTGCACCCGGGAATCCGTTTTGTCCGCGTTGTCATGCGTTTCGTGGAAGTGGCATGCGTTGTCATACAAGGCTCACCGCCTTCTTTAGCACATGTGCCTCATAGTGCACAGCCTCTCACTCGCAGGCGTGCCACACCGGCGCCCGTGATTTGGCAGGAGGTGCGCGCCTACTCCCCGACTCCCCTGGGACTATCTACTGCACCCGACAATCCATTTTGGCCGCGCTGTGATGTGTTTGGTGGAAGTAGCAGGCGTGAGTACAAGACTCAGCGCCTGCTTTAGCACGTGTGCCTCAAAGTCCACAGCCTCTCACTCGCAGGCGTGCCACTACGGCTGCCGTGATTTGGCAGGAGGTGCGCGCCTACTCCCCAACTCCCCTGGGACTATCTTGTGCACCCGGGAATCCGTTTTGGCCGCGCGGTGATGTCTTTCGTGGAAGTAGCAGGCGTGAGTACAAGGCTCGCCCTTTCCTCTTGCACACCGTCTCACTCTCACGCATGCCACTCCGTCGCCCGTGAGTTCCCGGAGTTGCGCCTCTATTGGCGAGGTTCCCCTGGGTCTAGTGCACCTGGGATCTCATGTTGGTGGCGTTGTCATGCGTTTCGTGGAAGTGGCAGGCGTGAGTACAGGACTCACCGCCTTCTTTAGCACATGTGCCTCACAGTGCACTGCCTCTCACTCGCAGGCGTGCCACTACGGCTGCCGTGATTTGGCAGGAGGTGCGCGCCTACTCCCCGACTCCCCTGGGACTATCTACTGCACCCGACAATCCATTTTGGCCGCGCTGTGATGTGTTTGGTGGAAGTAGCAGGAGTAAGTACAAGACTCAGCGCCTGCTTTAGCACGTGTGCCTCAAAGTCCACAGCCTCTCACTCGCAGGCGTGCCACTACGGCTGCCGTGATTTGGCAGGAGGTGCGCGCCTACTCCCCAACTCCCCTGGGACTATCTTGTGCACCCGGGAATCCGTTTTGGCCGCGCGGTGATGTCTTTCGTGGAAGTAGCAGGCGTGAGTACAAGGCTCGCCCTTTCCTCTTGCACACCGTCTCACTCTCACGCATGCCACTCCGTCGCCCGTGAGTTCCCGGAGTTGCGCCTCTATTGGCGAGGTTCCCCTGGGTCTAGTGCACCTGGGATCTCATGTTGGTGGCGTTGTCATGCGTTTCGTGGAAGTGGCAGGCGTGAGTACAGGACTCACCGCCTTCTTTAGCACATGTGCCTCACAGTGCACTGCCTCTCACTCGCAGGCGTGCCACTACGGCTGCCGTGATTTGGCAGGAGGTGCCCGACTACTCTCCAACTCCCCTGGGACTATCTACTGCACCCGGGAATCCGTTTTGTCCGCGTTGTCATGCGTTTCGTGGAAGTGGCATGCGTTGTCATACAAGGCTCACCGCCTTCTTTAGCACATGTGCCTCATAGTGCACAGCCTCTCACTCGCAGGCGTGCCACACCGGCGCCCGTGATTTGGCAGGAGGTGCGCGCCTACTCCCCGACTCCCCTGGGACTATCTACTGCACCCGACAATCCATTTTGGCCGCGCTGTGATGTGTTTGGTGGAAGTAGCAGGCGTGAGTACAAGACTCAGCGCCTGCTTTAGCACGTGTGCCTCAAAGTCCACAGCCTCTCACTCGCAGGCGTGCCACTACGGCTGCCGTGATTTGGCAGGAGGTGCGCGCCTACTCCCCAACTCCCCTGGGACTATCTTGTGCACCCGGGAATCCGTTTTGGCCGCGCGGTGATGTCTTTCGTGGAAGTAGCAGGCGTGAGTACAAGGCTCGCCCTTTCCTCTTGCACACCGTCTCACTCTCACGCATGCCACTCCGTCGCCCGTGAGTTCCCGGAGTTGCGCCTCTATTGGCGAGGTTCCCCTGGGTCTAGTGCACCTGGGATCTCATGTTGGTGGCGTTGTCATGCGTTTCGTGGAAGTGGCAGGCGTGAGTACAGGACTCACCGCCTTCTTTAGCACATGTGCCTCACAGTGCACTGCCTCTCACTCGCAGGCGTGCCACTACGGCTGCCGTGATTTGGCAGGAGGTGCGCGCCTACTCCCCGACTCCCCTGGGACTATCTACTGCACCCGACAATCCATTTTGGCCGCGCTGTGATGTGTTTGGTGGAAGTAGCAGGAGTAAGTACAAGACTCAGCGCCTGCTTTAGCACGTGTGCCTCAAAGTCCACAGCCTCTCACTCGCAGGCGTGCCACTACGGCTGCCGTGATTTGGCAGGAGGTGCGCGCCTACTCCCCAACTCCCCTGGGACTATCTTGTGCACCCGGGAATCCGTTTTGGCCGCGCGGTGATGTCTTTCGTGGAAGTAGCAGGCGTGAGTACAAGGCTCGCCCTTTCCTCTTGCACACCGTCTCACTCTCACGCATGCCACTCCGTCGCCCGTGAGTTCCCGGAGTTGCGCCTCTATTGGCGAGGTTCCCCTGGGTCTAGTGCACCTGGGATCTCATGTTGGTGGCGTTGTCATGCGTTTCGTGGAAGTGGCAGGCGTGAGTACAGGACTCACCGCCTTCTTTAGCACATGTGCCTCACAGTGCACTGCCTCTCACTCGCAGGCGTGCCACTACGGCTGCCGTGATTTGGCAGGAGGTGCGCGCCTACTCCCCGACTCCCCTGGGACTATCTACTGCACCCGACAATCCATTTTGGCCGCGCTGTGATGTGTTTGGTGGAAGTAGCAGGAGTAAGTACAAGACTCAGCGCCTGCTTTAGCACGTGTGCCTCAAAGTCCACAGCCTCTCACTCGCAGGCGTGCCACTACGGCTGCCGTGATTTGGCAGGAGGTGCGCGCCTACTCCCCAACTCCCCTGGGACTATCTTGTGCACCCGGGAATCCGTTTTGGCCGCGCGGTGATGTCTTTCGTGGAAGTAGCAGGCGTGAGTACAAGGCTCGCCCTTTCCTCTTGCACACCGTCTCACTCTCACGCATGCCACTCCGTCGCCCGTGAGTTCCCGGAGTTGCGCCTCTATTGGCGAGGTTCCCCTGGGTCTAGTGCACCTGGGATCTCATGTTGGTGGCGTTGTCATGCGTTTCGTGGAAGTGGCAGGCGTGAGTACAGGACTCACCGCCTTCTTTAGCACATGTGCCTCACAGTGCACTGCCTCTCACTCGCAGGCGTGCCACTACGGCTGCCGTGATTTGGCAGGAGGTGCCCGACTACTCTCCAACTCCCCTGGGACTATCTACTGCACCCGGGAATCCGTTTTGTCCGCGTTGTCATGCGTTTCGTGGAAGTGGCATGCGTTGTCATACAAGGCTCACCGCCTTCTTTAGCACATGTGCCTCATAGTGCACAGCCTCTCACTCGCAGGCGTGCCACACCGGCGCCCGTGATTTGGCAGGAGGTGCGCGCCTACTCCCCGACTCCCCTGGGACTATCTACTGCACCCGACAATCCATTTTGGCCGCGCTGTGATGTGTTTGGTGGAAGTAGCAGGCGTGAGTACAAGACTCAGCGCCTGCTTTAGCACGTGTGCCTCAAAGTCCACAGCCTCTCACTCGCAGGCGTGCCACTACGGCTGCCGTGATTTGGCAGGAGGTGCGCGCCTACTCCCCAACTCCCCTGGGACTATCTTGTGCACCCGGGAATCCGTTTTGGCCGCGCGGTGATGTCTTTCGTGGAAGTAGCAGGCGTGAGTACAAGGCTCGCCCTTTCCTCTTGCACACCGTCTCACTCTCACGCATGCCACTCCGTCGCCCGTGAGTTCCCGGAGTTGCGCCTCTATTGGCGAGGTTCCCCTGGGTCTAGTGCACCTGGGATCTCATGTTGGTGGCGTTGTCATGCGTTTCGTGGAAGTGGCAGGCGTGAGTACAGGACTCACCGCCTTCTTTAGCACATGTGCCTCACAGTGCACTGCCTCTCACTCGCAGGCGTGCCACTACGGCTGCCGTGATTTGGCAGGAGGTGCGCGCCTACTCCCCGACTCCCCTGGGACTATCTACTGCACCCGACAATCCATTTTGGCCGCGCTGTGATGTGTTTGGTGGAAGTAGCAGGAGTAAGTACAAGACTCAGCGCCTGCTTTAGCACGTGTGCCTCAAAGTCCACAGCCTCTCACTCGCAGGCGTGCCACTACGGCTGCCGTGATTTGGCAGGAGGTGCGCGCCTACTCCCCAACTCCCCTGGGACTATCTTGTGCACCCGGGAATCCGTTTTGGCCGCGCGGTGATGTCTTTCGTGGAAGTAGCAGGCGTGAGTACAAGGCTCGCCCTTTCCTCTTGCACACCGTCTCACTCTCACGCATGCCACTCCGTCGCCCGTGAGTTCCCGGAGTTGCGCCTCTATTGGCGAGGTTCCCCTGGGTCTAGTGCACCTGGGATCTCATGTTGGTGGCGTTGTCATGCGTTTCGTGGAAGTGGCAGGCGTGAGTACAGGACTCACCGCCTTCTTTAGCACATGTGCCTCACAGTGCACTGCCTCTCACTCGCAGGCGTGCCACTACGGCTGCCGTGATTTGGCAGGAGGTGCCCGACTACTCTCCAACTCCCCTGGGACTATCTACTGCACCCGGGAATCCGTTTTGTCCGCGTTGTCATGCGTTTCGTGGAAGTGGCATGCGTTGTCATACAAGGCTCACCGCCTTCTTTAGCACATGTGCCTCATAGTGCACAGCCTCTCACTCGCAGGCGTGCCACACCGGCGCCCGTGATTTGGCAGGAGGTGCGCGCCTACTCCCCGACTCCCCTGGGACTATCTACTGCACCCGACAATCCATTTTGGCCGCGCTGTGATGTGTTTGGTGGAAGTAGCAGGCGTGAGTACAAGACTCAGCGCCTGCTTTAGCACGTGTGCCTCAAAGTCCACAGCCTCTCACTCGCAGGCGTGCCACTACGGCTGCCGTGATTTGGCAGGAGGTGCGCGCCTACTCCCCAACTCCCCTGGGACTATCTTGTGCACCCGGGAATCCGTTTTGGCCGCGCGGTGATGTCTTTCGTGGAAGTAGCAGGCGTGAGTACAAGGCTCGCCCTTTCCTCTTGCACACCGTCTCACTCTCACGCATGCCACTCCGTCGCCCGTGAGTTCCCGGAGTTGCGCCTCTATTGGCGAGGTTCCCCTGGGTCTAGTGCACCTGGGATCTCATGTTGGTGGCGTTGTCATGCGTTTCGTGGAAGTGGCAGGCGTGAGTACAGGACTCACCGCCTTCTTTAGCACATGTGCCTCACAGTGCACTGCCTCTCACTCGCAGGCGTGCCACTACGGCTGCCGTGATTTGGCAGGAGGTGCGCGCCTACTCCCCGACTCCCCTGGGACTATCTACTGCACCCGACAATCCATTTTGGCCGCGCTGTGATGTGTTTGGTGGAAGTAGCAGGAGTAAGTACAAGACTCAGCGCCTGCTTTAGCACGTGTGCCTCAAAGTCCACAGCCTCTCACTCGCAGGCGTGCCACTACGGCTGCCGTGATTTGGCAGGAGGTGCGCGCCTACTCCCCAACTCCCCTGGGACTATCTTGTGCACCCGGGAATCCGTTTTGGCCGCGCGGTGATGTCTTTCGTGGAAGTAGCAGGCGTGAGTACAAGGCTCGCCCTTTCCTCTTGCACACCGTCTCACTCTCACGCATGCCACTCCGTCGCCCGTGAGTTCCCGGAGTTGCGCCTCTATTGGCGAGGTTCCCCTGGGTCTAGTGCACCTGGGATCTCATGTTGGTGGCGTTGTCATGCGTTTCGTGGAAGTGGCAGGCGTGAGTACAGGACTCACCGCCTTCTTTAGCACATGTGCCTCACAGTGCACTGCCTCTCACTCGCAGGCGTGCCACTACGGCTGCCGTGATTTGGCAGGAGGTGCCCGACTACTCTCCAACTCCCCTGGGACTATCTACTGCACCCGGGAATCCGTTTTGTCCGCGTTGTCATGCGTTTCGTGGAAGTGGCATGCGTTGTCATACAAGGCTCACCGCCTTCTTTAGCACATGTGCCTCATAGTGCACAGCCTCTCACTCGCAGGCGTGCCACACCGGCGCCCGTGATTTGGCAGGAGGTGCGCGCCTACTCCCCGACTCCCCTGGGACTATCTACTGCACCCGACAATCCATTTTGGCCGCGCTGTGATGTGTTTGGTGGAAGTAGCAGGCGTGAGTACAAGACTCAGCGCCTGCTTTAGCACGTGTGCCTCAAAGTCCACAGCCTCTCACTCGCAGGCGTGCCACTACGGCTGCCGTGATTTGGCAGGAGGTGCGCGCCTACTCCCCAACTCCCCTGGGACTATCTTGTGCACCCGGGAATCCGTTTTGGCCGCGCGGTGATGTCTTTCGTGGAAGTAGCAGGCGTGAGTACAAGGCTCGCCCTTTCCTCTTGCACACCGTCTCACTCTCACGCATGCCACTCCGTCGCCCGTGAGTTCCCGGAGTTGCGCCTCTATTGGCGAGGTTCCCCTGGGTCTAGTGCACCTGGGATCTCATGTTGGTGGCGTTGTCATGCGTTTCGTGGAAGTGGCAGGCGTGAGTACAGGACTCACCGCCTTCTTTAGCACATGTGCCTCACAGTGCACTGCCTCTCACTCGCAGGCGTGCCACTACGGCTGCCGTGATTTGGCAGGAGGTGCGCGCCTACTCCCCGACTCCCCTGGGACTATCTACTGCACCCGACAATCCATTTTGGCCGCGCTGTGATGTGTTTGGTGGAAGTAGCAGGAGTAAGTACAAGACTCAGCGCCTGCTTTAGCACGTGTGCCTCAAAGTCCACAGCCTCTCACTCGCAGGCGTGCCACTACGGCTGCCGTGATTTGGCAGGAGGTGCGCGCCTACTCCCCAACTCCCCTGGGACTATCTTGTGCACCCGGGAATCCGTTTTGGCCGCGCGGTGATGTCTTTCGTGGAAGTAGCAGGCGTGAGTACAAGGCTCGCCCTTTCCTCTTGCACACCGTCTCACTCTCACGCATGCCACTCCGTCGCCCGTGAGTTCCCGGAGTTGCGCCTCTATTGGCGAGGTTCCCCTGGGTCTAGTGCACCTGGGATCTCATGTTGGTGGCGTTGTCATGCGTTTCGTGGAAGTGGCAGGCGTGAGTACAGGACTCACCGCCTTCTTTAGCACATGTGCCTCACAGTGCACTGCCTCTCACTCGCAGGCGTGCCACTACGGCTGCCGTGATTTGGCAGGAGGTGCCCGACTACTCTCCAACTCCCCTGGGACTATCTACTGCACCCGGGAATCCGTTTTGTCCGCGTTGTCATGCGTTTCGTGGAAGTGGCATGCGTTGTCATACAAGGCTCACCGCCTTCTTTAGCACATGTGCCTCATAGTGCACAGCCTCTCACTCGCAGGCGTGCCACACCGGCGCCCGTGATTTGGCAGGAGGTGCGCGCCTACTCCCCGACTCCCCTGGGACTATCTACTGCACCCGACAATCCATTTTGGCCGCGCTGTGATGTGTTTGGTGGAAGTAGCAGGCGTGAGTACAAGACTCAGCGCCTGCTTTAGCACGTGTGCCTCAAAGTCCACAGCCTCTCACTCGCAGGCGTGCCACTACGGCTGCCGTGATTTGGCAGGAGGTGCGCGCCTACTCCCCAACTCCCCTGGGACTATCTTGTGCACCCGGGAATCCGTTTTGGCCGCGCGGTGATGTCTTTCGTGGAAGTAGCAGGCGTGAGTACAAGGCTCGCCCTTTCCTCTTGCACACCGTCTCACTCTCACGCATGCCACTCCGTCGCCCGTGAGTTCCCGGAGTTGCGCCTCTATTGGCGAGGTTCCCCTGGGTCTAGTGCACCTGGGATCTCATGTTGGTGGCGTTGTCATGCGTTTCGTGGAAGTGGCAGGCGTGAGTACAGGACTCACCGCCTTCTTTAGCACATGTGCCTCACAGTGCACTGCCTCTCACTCGCAGGCGTGCCACTACGGCTGCCGTGATTTGGCAGGAGGTGCGCGCCTACTCCCCGACTCCCCTGGGACTATCTACTGCACCCGACAATCCATTTTGGCCGCGCTGTGATGTGTTTGGTGGAAGTAGCAGGAGTAAGTACAAGACTCAGCGCCTGCTTTAGCACGTGTGCCTCAAAGTCCACAGCCTCTCACTCGCAGGCGTGCCACTACGGCTGCCGTGATTTGGCAGGAGGTGCGCGCCTACTCCCCAACTCCCCTGGGACTATCTTGTGCACCCGGGAATCCGTTTTGGCCGCGCGGTGATGTCTTTCGTGGAAGTAGCAGGCGTGAGTACAAGGCTCGCCCTTTCCTCTTGCACACCGTCTCACTCTCACGCATGCCACTCCGTCGCCCGTGAGTTCCCGGAGTTGCGCCTCTATTGGCGAGGTTCCCCTGGGTCTAGTGCACCTGGGATCTCATGTTGGTGGCGTTGTCATGCGTTTCGTGGAAGTGGCAGGCGTGAGTACAGGACTCACCGCCTTCTTTAGCACATGTGCCTCACAGTGCACTGCCTCTCACTCGCAGGCGTGCCACTACGGCTGCCGTGATTTGGCAGGAGGTGCCCGACTACTCTCCAACTCCCCTGGGACTATCTACTGCACCCGGGAATCCGTTTTGTCCGCGTTGTCATGCGTTTCGTGGAAGTGGCATGCGTTGTCATACAAGGCTCACCGCCTTCTTTAGCACATGTGCCTCATAGTGCACAGCCTCTCACTCGCAGGCGTGCCACACCGGCGCCCGTGATTTGGCAGGAGGTGCGCGCCTACTCCCCGACTCCCCTGGGACTATCTACTGCACCCGACAATCCATTTTGGCCGCGCTGTGATGTGTTTGGTGGAAGTAGCAGGCGTGAGTACAAGACTCAGCGCCTGCTTTAGCACGTGTGCCTCAAAGTCCACAGCCTCTCACTCGCAGGCGTGCCACTACGGCTGCCGTGATTTGGCAGGAGGTGCGCGCCTACTCCCCAACTCCCCTGGGACTATCTTGTGCACCCGGGAATCCGTTTTGGCCGCGCGGTGATGTCTTTCGTGGAAGTAGCAGGCGTGAGTACAAGGCTCGCCCTTTCCTCTTGCACACCGTCTCACTCTCACGCATGCCACTCCGTCGCTCGTGAGTTCCCGGAGTTGCGCCTCTATTGGCGAGGTTCCCCTGGGTCTAGTGCACCTGGGATCTCATGTTGGTGGCGTTGTCATGCGTTTCGTGGAAGTGGCAGGCGTGAGTACAGGACTCACCGCCTTCTTTAGCACATGTGCCTCACAGTGCACTGCCTCTCACTCGCAGGCGTGCCACTACGGCTGCCGTGACTTGGCAGGAGGTGCGCGCCTACTCCCCGACTCCCCTGGGACTATCTACTGCACCCGACAATCCATTTTGGCCGCGCTGTGATGTGTTTGGTGGAAGTAGCAGGAGTAAGTACAAGACTCAGCGCCTGCTTTAGCACGTGTGCCTCAAAGTCCACAGCCTCTCACTCGCAGGCGTGCCACTACGGCTGCCGTGATTTGGCAGGAGGTGCGCGCCTACTCCCCAACTCCCCTGGGACTATCTTGTGCACCCGGGAATCCGTTTTGGCCGCGCGGTGATGTCTTTCGTGGAAGTAGCAGGCGTGAGTACAAGGCTCGCCCTTTCCTCTTGCACACCGTCTCACTCTCACGCATGCCACTCCGTCGCCCGTGAGTTCCCGGAGTTGCGCCTCTATTGGCGAGGTTCCCCTGGGTCTAGTGCACCTGGGATCTCATGTTGGTGGCGTTGTCATGCGTTTCGTGGAAGTGGCAGGCGTGAGTACAGGACTCACCGCCTTCTTTAGCACATGTGCCTCACAGTGCACTGCCTCTCACTCGCAGGCGTGCCACTACGGCTGCCGTGATTTGGCAGGAGGTGCCCGACTACTCTCCAACTCCCCTGGGACTATCTACTGCACCCGGGAATCCGTTTTGTCCGCGTTGTCATGCGTTTCGTGGAAGTGGCATGCGTTGTCATACAAGGCTCACCGCCTTCTTTAGCACATGTGCCTCATAGTGCACAGCCTCTCACTCGCAGGCGTGCCACACCGGCGCCCGTGATTTGGCAGGAGGTGCGCGCCTACTCCCCGACTCCCCTGGGACTATCTACTGCACCCGACAATCCATTTTGGCCGCGCTGTGATGTGTTTGGTGGAAGTAGCAGGCGTGAGTACAAGACTCAGCGCCTGCTTTAGCACGTGTGCCTCAAAGTCCACAGCCTCTCACTCGCAGGCGTGCCACTACGGCTGCCGTGATTTGGCAGGAGGTGCGCGCCTACTCCCCAACTCCCCTGGGACTATCTTGTGCACCCGGGAATCCGTTTTGGCCGCGCGGTGATGTCTTTCGTGGAAGTAGCAGGCGTGAGTACAAGGCTCGCCCTTTCCTCTTGCACACCGTCTCACTCTCACGCATGCCACTCCGTCGCCCGTGAGTTCCCGGAGTTGCGCCTCTATTGGCGAGGTTCCCCTGGGTCTAGTGCACCTGGGATCTCATGTTGGTGGCGTTGTCATGCGTTTCGTGGAAGTGGCAGGCGTGAGTACAGGACTCACCGCCTTCTTTAGCACATGTGCCTCACAGTGCACTGCCTCTCACTCGCAGGCGTGCCACTACGGCTGCCGTGATTTGGCAGGAGGTGCGCGCCTACTCCCCGACTCCCCTGGGACTATCTACTGCACCCGACAATCCATTTTGGCCGCGCTGTGATGTGTTTGGTGGAAGTAGCAGGAGTAAGTACAAGACTCAGCGCCTGCTTTAGCACGTGTGCCTCAAAGTCCACAGCCTCTCACTCGCAGGCGTGCCACTACGGCTGCCGTGATTTGGCAGGAGGTGCGCGCCTACTCCCCAACTCCCCTGGGACTATCTTGTGCACCCGGGAATCCGTTTTGGCCGCGCGGTGATGTCTTTCGTGGAAGTAGCAGGCGTGAGTACAAGGCTCGCCCTTTCCTCTTGCACACCGTCTCACTCTCACGCATGCCACTCCGTCGCCCGTGAGTTCCCGGAGTTGCGCCTCTATTGGCGAGGTTCCCCTGGGTCTAGTGCACCTGGGATCTCATGTTGGTGGCGTTGTCATGCGTTTCGTGGAAGTGGCAGGCGTGAGTACAGGACTCACCGCCTTCTTTAGCACATGTGCCTCACAGTGCACTGCCTCTCACTCGCAGGCGTGCCACTACGGCTGCCGTGATTTGGCAGGAGGTGCCCGACTACTCTCCAACTCCCCTGGGACTATCTACTGCACCCGGGAATCCGTTTTGTCCGCGTTGTCATGCGTTTCGTGGAAGTGGCATGCGTTGTCATACAAGGCTCACCGCCTTCTTTAGCACATGTGCCTCATAGTGCACAGCCTCTCACTCGCAGGCGTGCCACACCGGCGCCCGTGATTTGGCAGGAGGTGCGCGCCTACTCCCCGACTCCCCTGGGACTATCTACTGCACCCGACAATCCATTTTGGCCGCGCTGTGATGTGTTTGGTGGAAGTAGCAGGCGTGAGTACAAGACTCAGCGCCTGCTTTAGCACGTGTGCCTCAAAGTCCACAGCCTCTCACTCGCAGGCGTGCCACTACGGCTGCCGTGATTTGGCAGGAGGTGCGCGCCTACTCCCCAACTCCCCTGGGACTATCTTGTGCACCCGGGAATCCGTTTTGGCCGCGCGGTGATGTCTTTCGTGGAAGTAGCAGGCGTGAGTACAAGGCTCGCCCTTTCCTCTTGCACACCGTCTCACTCTCACGCATGCCACTCCGTCGCCCGTGAGTTCCCGGAGTTGCGCCTCTATTGGCGAGGTTCCCCTGGGTCTAGTGCACCTGGGATCTCATGTTGGTGGCGTTGTCATGCGTTTCGTGGAAGTGGCAGGCGTGAGTACAGGACTCACCGCCTTCTTTAGCACATGTGCCTCACAGTGCACTGCCTCTCACTCGCAGGCGTGCCACTACGGCTGCCGTGATTTGGCAGGAGGTGCGCGCCTACTCCCCGACTCCCCTGGGACTATCTACTGCACCCGACAATCCATTTTGGCCGCGCTGTGATGTGTTTGGTGGAAGTAGCAGGAGTAAGTACAAGACTCAGCGCCTGCTTTAGCACGTGTGCCTCAAAGTCCACAGCCTCTCACTCGCAGGCGTGCCACTACGGCTGCCGTGATTTGGCAGGAGGTGCGCGCCTACTCCCCAACTCCCCTGGGACTATCTTGTGCACCCGGGAATCCGTTTTGGCCGCGCGGTGATGTCTTTCGTGGAAGTAGCAGGCGTGAGTACAAGGCTCGCGCTTTCCTCTTGCACACAGTCTCACTCTCACGCATGCCACTCCGTCGCCCGTGAGTTCCCGGAGTTGCGCCTCTATTGGCGAGGTTCCCCTGGGTCTAGTGCACCTGGGATCTCATGTTAATGGCGTTGTCATGCGTTTCGTGGAAGTGGCAGGCGTGAGTACAGGACTCACCGCCTTCTTTAGCACATGTGCCTCACAGTGCACTGCCTCTCACTCGCAGGCGTGGCACTACGGCTGCCGTGATTTGGCAGGAGGTGCCCGACTACTCTCCAACTCCCCTGGGACTATCTACTGCACCCGGGAATCCGTTTTGTCCGCGTTGTCATGCGTTTCGTGGAAGTGGCATGCGTTGTCATACAAGGCTCACCGCCTTCTTTAGCACATGTGCCTCATAGTGCACAGCCTCTCACTCGCAGGCGTGCCACACCGGCGCCCGTGATTTGGCAGGAGGTGCGCGCCTACTCCCCGACTCCCCTGGGACTATCTACTGCACCCGACAATCCATTTTGGCCGCGCTGTGATGTGTTTGGTGGAAGTAGCAGGCGTGAGTACAAGACTCAGCGCCTGCTTTAGCACGTGTGCCTCAAAGTCCACAGCCTCTCACTCGCAGGCGTGCCACTACGGCTGCCGTGATTTGGCAGGAGGTGCGCGCCTACTCCCCAACTCCCCTGGGACTATCTTGTGCACCCGGGAATCCGTTTTGGCCGCGCGGTGATGTCTTTCGTGGAAGTAGCAGGCGTGAGTACAAGGCTCGCCCTTTCCTCTTGCACACCGTCTCACTCTCACGCATGCCACTCCGTCGCCCGTGAGTTCCCGGAGTTGCGCCTCTATTGGCGAGGTTCCCCTGGGTCTAGTGCACCTGGGATCTCATGTTGGTGGCGTTGTCATGCGTTTCGTGGAAGTGGCAGGCGTGAGTACAGGACTCACCGCCTTCTTTAGCACATGTGCCTCACAGTGCACTGCCTCTCACTCGCAGGCGTGCCACTACGGCTGCCGTGATTTGGCAGGAGGTGCGCGCCTACTCCCCGACTCCCCTGGGACTATCTACTGCACCCGACAATCCATTTTGGCCGCGCTGTGATGTGTTTGGTGGAAGTAGCAGGAGTAAGTACAAGACTCAGCGCCTGCTTTAGCACGTGTGCCTCAAAGTCCACAGCCTCTCACTCGCAGGCGTGCCACTACGGCTGCCGTGATTTGGCAGGAGGTGCGCGCCTACTCCCCAACTCCCCTGGGACTATCTTGTGCACCCGGGAATCCGTTTTGGCCGCGCGGTGATGTCTTTCGTGGAAGTAGCAGGCGTGAGTACAAGGCTCGCCCTTTCCTCTTGCACACCGTCTCACTCTCACGCATGCCACTCCGTCGCCCGTGAGTTCCCGGAGTTGCGCCTCTATTGGCGAGGTTCCCCTGGGTCTAGTGCACCTGGGATCTCATGTTGGTGGCGTTGTCATGCGTTTCGTGGAAGTGGCAGGCGTGAGTACAGGACTCACCGCCTTCTTTAGCACATGTGCCTCACAGTGCACTGCCTCTCACTCGCAGGCGTGCCACTACGGCTGCCGTGATTTGGCAGGAGGTGCCCGACTACTCTCCAACTCCCCTGGGACTATCTACTGCACCCGGGAATCCGTTTTGTCCGCGTTGTCATGCGTTTCGTGGAAGTGGCATGCGTTGTCATACAAGGCTCACCGCCTTCTTTAGCACATGTGCCTCATAGTGCACAGCCTCTCACTCGCAGGCGTGCCACACCGGCGCCCGTGATTTGGCAGGAGGTGCGCGCCTACTCCCCGACTCCCCTGGGACTATCTACTGCACCCGACAATCCATTTTGGCCGCGCTGTGATGTGTTTGGTGGAAGTAGCAGGCGTGAGTACAAGACTCAGCGCCTGCTTTAGCACGTGTGCCTCAAAGTCCACAGCCTCTCACTCGCAGGCGTGCCACTACGGCTGCCGTGATTTGGCAGGAGGTGCGCGCCTACTCCCCAACTCCCCTGGGACTATCTTGTGCACCCGGGAATCCGTTTTGGCCGCGCGGTGATGTCTTTCGTGGAAGTAGCAGGCGTGAGTACAAGGCTCGCCCTTTCCTCTTGCACACCGTCTCACTCTCACGCATGCCACTCCGTCGCCCGTGAGTTCCCGGAGTTGCGCCTCTATTGGCGAGGTTCCCCTGGGTCTAGTGCACCTGGGATCTCATGTTGGTGGCGTTGTCATGCGTTTCGTGGAAGTGGCAGGCGTGAGTACAGGACTCACCGCCTTCTTTAGCACATGTGCCTCACAGTGCACTGCCTCTCACTCGCAGGCGTGCCACTACGGCTGCCGTGATTTGGCAGGAGGTGCGCGCCTACTCCCCGACTCCCCTGGGACAATCTACTGCACCCGACAATCCATTTTGGCCGCGCTGTGATGTGTTTGGTGGAAGTAGCAGGAGTAAGTACAAGACTCAGCGCCTGCTTTAGCACGTGTGCCTCAAAGTCCACAGCCTCTCACTCGCAGGCGTGCCACTACGGCTGCCGTGATTTGGCAGGAGGTGCGCGCCTACTCCCCAACTCCCCTGGGACTATCTTGTGCACCCGGGAATCCGTTTTAGCCGCGCGGTGATGTCTTTCGTGGAAGTAGCAGGCGTGAGTACAAGGCTCGCCCTTTCCTCTTGCACACCGTCTCACTCTCACGCATGCCACTCCGTCGCCCGTGAGTTCCCGGAGTTGCGCCTCTATTGGCGAGGTTCCCCTGGGTCTAGTGCACCTGGGATCTCATGTTGGTGGCGTTGTCATGCGTTTCGTGGAAGTGGCAGGCGTGAGTACAGGACTCACCGCCTTCTTTAGCACATGTGCCTCACAGTGCACTGCCTCTCACTCGCAGGCGTGCCACTACGGCTGCCGTGATTTGGCAGGAGGTGCCCGACTACTCTCCAACTCCCCTGGGACTATCTACTGCACCCGGGAATCCGTTTTGTCCGCGTTGTCATGCGTTTCGTGGAAGTGGCATGCGTTGTCATACAAGGCTCACCGCCTTCTTTAGCACATGTGCCTCATAGTGCACAGCCTCTCACTCGCAGGCGTGCCACACCGGCGCCCGTGATTTGGCAGGAGGTGCGCGCCTACTCCCCGACTCCCCTGGGACTATCTACTGCACCCGACAATCCATTTTGGCCGCGCTGTGATGTGTTTGGTGGAAGTAGCAGGCGTGAGTACAAGACTCAGCGCCTGCTTTAGCACGTGTGCCTCAAAGTCCACAGCCTCTCACTCGCAGGCGTGCCACTACGGCTGCCGTGATTTGGCAGGAGGTGCGCGCCTACTCCCCAACTCCCCTGGGACTATCTTGTGCACCCGGGAATCCGTTTTGGCCGCGCGGTGATGTCTTTCGTGGAAGTAGCAGGCGTGAGTACAAGGCTCGCCCTTTCCTCTTGCACACCGTCTCACTCTCACGCATGCCACTCCGTCGCCCGTGAGTTCCCGGAGTTGCGCCTCTATTGGCGAGGTTCCCCTGGGTCTAGTGCACCTGGGATCTCATGTTGGTGGCGTTGTCATGCGTTTCGTGGAAGTGGCAGGCGTGAGTACAGGACTCACCGCCTTCTTTAGCACATGTGCCTCACAGTGCACTGCCTCTCACTCGCAGGCGTGCCACTACGGCTGCCGTGATTTGGCAGGAGGTGCGCGCCTACTCCCCGACTCCCCTGGGACTATCTACTGCACCCGACAATCCATTTTGGCCGCGCTGTGATGTGTTTGGTGGAAGTAGCAGGAGTAAGTACAAGACTCAGCGCCTGCTTTAGCACGTGTGCCTCAAAGTCCACAGCCTCTCACTCGCAGGCGTGCCACTACGGCTGCCGTGATTTGGCAGGAGGTGCGCGCCTACTCCCCAACTCCCCTGGGACTATCTTGTGCACCCGGGAATCCGTTTTGGCCGCGCGGTGATGTCTTTCGTGGAAGTAGCAGGCGTGAGTACAAGGCTCGCCCTTTCCTCTTGCACACCGTCTCACTCTCACGCATGCCACTCCGTCGCCCGTGAGTTCCCGGAGTTGCGCCTCTATTGGCGAGGTTCCCCTGGGTCTAGTGCACCTGGGATCTCATGTTGGTGGCGTTGTCATGCGTTTCGTGGAAGTGGCAGGCGTGAGTACAGGACTCACCGCCTTCTTTAGCACATGTGCCTCACAGTGCACTGCCTCTCACTCGCAGGCGTGCCACTACGGCTGCCGTGATTTGGCAGGAGGTGCCCGACTACTCTCCAACTCCCCTGGGACTATCTACTGCACCCGGGAATCCGTTTTGTCCGCGTTGTCATGCGTTTCGTGGAAGTGGCATGCGTTGTCATACAAGGCTCACCGCCTTCTTTAGCACATGTGCCTCATAGTGCACAGCCTCTCACTCGCAGGCGTGCCACACCGGCGCCCGTGATTTGGCAGGAGGTGCGCGCCTACTCCCCGACTCCCCTGGGACTATCTACTGCACCCGACAATCCATTTTGGCCGCGCTGTGATGTGTTTGGTGGAAGTAGCAGGCGTGAGTACAAGACTCAGCGCCTGCTTTAGCACGTGTGCCTCAAAGTCCACAGCCTCTCACTCGCAGGCGTGCCACTACGGCTGCCGTGATTTGGCAGGAGGTGCGCGCCTACTCCCCAACTCCCCTGGGACTATCTTGTGCACCCGGGAATCCGTTTTGGCCGCGCGGTGATGTCTTTTGTGGAAGTAGCAGGCGTGAGTACAAGGCTCGCCCTTTCCTCTTGCACACCGTCTCACTCTCACGCATGCCACTCCGTCGCCCGTGAGTTCCCGGAGTTGCGCCTCTATTGGCGAGGTTCCCCTGGGTCTAGTGCACCTGGGATCTCATGTTGGTGGCGTTGTCATGCGTTTCGTGGAAGTGGCAGGCGTGAGTACAGGACTCACCGCCTTCTTTAGCACATGTGCCTCACAGTGCACTGCCTCTCACTCGCAGGCGTGCCACTACGGCTGCCGTGATTTGGCAGGAGGTGCGCGCCTACTCCCCGACTCCCCTGGGACTATCTACTGCACCCGACAATCCATTTTGGCCGCGCTGTGATGTGTTTGGTGGAAGTAGCAGGAGTAAGTACAAGACTCAGCGCCTGCTTTAGCACGTGTGCCTCAAAGTCCACAGCCTCTCACTCGCAGGCGTGCCACTACGGCTGCCGTGATTTGGCAGGAGGTGCGCGCCTACTCCCCAACTCCCCTGGGACTATCTTGTGCACCCGGGAATCCGTTTTGGCCGCGCGGTGATGTCTTTCGTGGAAGTAGCAGGCGTGAGTACAAGGCTCGCCCTTTCCTCTTGCACACCGTCTCACTCTCACGCATGCCACTCCGTCGCCCGTGAGTTCCCGGAGTTGCGCCTCTATTGGCGAGGTTCCCCTGGGTCTAGTGCACCTGGGATCTCATGTTGGTGGCGTTGTCATGCGTTTCGTGGAAGTGGCAGGCGTGAGTACAGGACTCACCGCCTTCTTTAGCACATGTGCCTCACAGTGCACTGCCTCTCACTCGCAGGCGTGCCACTACGGCTGCCGTGATTTGGCAGGAGGTGCCCGACTACTCTCCAACTCCCCTGGGACTATCTACTGCACCCGGGAATCCGTTTTGTCCGCGTTGTCATGCGTTTCGTGGAAGTGGCATGCGTTGTCATACAAGGCTCACCGCCTTCTTTAGCACATGTGCCTCATAGTGCACAGCCTCTCACTCGCAGGCGTGCCACACCGGCGCCCGTGATTTGGCAGGAGGTGCGCGCCTACTCCCCGACTCCCCTGGGACTATCTACTGCACCCGACAATCCATTTTGGCCGCGCTGTGATGTGTTTGGTGGAAGTAGCAGGCGTGAGTACAAGACTCAGCGCCTGCTTTAGCACGTGTGCCTCAAAGTCCACAGCCTCTCACTCGCAGGCGTGCCACTACGGCTGCCGTGATTTGGCAGGAGGTGCGCGCCTACTCCCCAACTCCCCTGGGACTATCTTGTGCACCCGGGAATCCGTTTTGGCCGCGCGGTGATGTCTTTCGTGGAAGTAGCAGGCGTGAGTACAAGGCTCGCCCTTTCCTCTTGCACACCGTCTCACTCTCACGCATGCCACTCCGTCGCCCGTGAGTTCCCGGAGTTGCGCCTCTATTGGCGAGGTTCCCCTGGGTCTAGTGCACCTGGGATCTCATGTTGGTGGCGTTGTCATGCGTTTCGTGGAAGTGGCAGGCGTGAGTACAGGACTCACCGCCTTCTTTAGCACATGTGCCTCACAGTGCACTGCCTCTCACTCGCAGGCGTGCCACTACGGCTGCCGTGATTTGGCAGGAGGTGCGCGCCTACTCCCCGACTCCCCTGGGACTATCTACTGCACCCGACAATCCATTTTGGCCGCGCTGTGATGTGTTTGGTGGAAGTAGCAGGAGTAAGTACAAGACTCAGCGCCTGCTTTAGCACGTGTGCCTCAAAGTCCACAGCCTCTCACTCGCAGGCGTGCCACTACGGCTGCCGTGATTTGGCAGGAGGTGCGCGCCTACTCCCCAACTCCCCTGGGACTATCTTGTGCACCCGGGAATCCGTTTTGGCCGCGCGGTGATGTCTTTCGTGGAAGTAGCAGGCGTGAGTACAAGGCTCGCCCTTTCCTCTTGCACACCGTCTCACTCTCACGCATGCCACTCCGTCGCCCGTGAGTTCCCGGAGTTGCGCCTCTATTGGCGAGGTTCCCCTGGGTCTAGTGCACCTGGGATCTCATGTTGGTGGCGTTGTCATGCGTTTCGTGGAAGTGGCAGGCGTGAGTACAGGACTCACCGCCTTCTTTAGCACATGTGCCTCACAGTGCACTGCCTCTCACTCGCAGGCGTGCCACTACGGCTGCCGTGATTTGGCAGGAGGTGCCCGACTACTCTCCAACTCCCCTGGGACTATCTACTGCACCCGGGAATCCGTTTTGTCCGCGTTGTCATGCGTTTCGTGGAAGTGGCATGCGTTGTCATACAAGGCTCACCGCCTTCTTTAGCACATGTGCCTCATAGTGCACAGCCTCTCACTCGCAGGCGTGCCACACCGGCGCCCGTGATTTGGCAGGAGGTGCGCGCCTACTCCCCGACTCCCCTGGGACTATCTACTGCACCCGACAATCCATTTTGGCCGCGCTGTGATGTGTTTGGTGGAAGTAGCAGGCGTGAGTACAAGACTCAGCGCCTGCTTTAGCACGTGTGCCTCAAAGTCCACAGCCTCTCACTCGCAGGCGTGCCACTACGGCTGCCGTGATTTGGCAGGAGGTGCGCGCCTACTCCCCAACTCCCCTGGGACTATCTTGTGCACCCGGGAATCCGTTTTGGCCGCGCGGTGATGTCTTTCGTGGAAGTAGCAGGCGTGAGTACAAGGCTCGCCCTTTCCTCTTGCACACCGTCTCACTCTCACGCATGCCACTCCGTCGCCCGTGAGTTCCCGGAGTTGCGCCTCTATTGGCGAGGTTCCCCTGGGTCTAGTGCACCTGGGATCTCATGTTGGTGGCGTTGTCATGCGTTTCGTGGAAGTGGCAGGCGTGAGTACAGGACTCACCGCCTTCTTTAGCACATGTGCCTCACAGTGCACTGCCTCTCACTCGCAGGCGTGCCACTACGGCTGCCGTGATTTGGCAGGAGGTGCGCGCCTACTCCCCGACTCCCCTGGGACTATCTACTGCACCCGACAATCCATTTTGGCCGCGCTGTGATGTGTTTGGTGGAAGTAGCAGGAGTAAGTACAAGACTCAGCGCCTGCTTTAGCACGTGTGCCTCAAAGTCCACAGCCTCTCACTCGCAGGCGTGCCACTACGGCTGCCGTGATTTGGCAGGAGGTGCGCGCCTACTCCCCAACTCCCCTGGGACTATCTTGTGCACCCGGGAATCCGTTTTGGCCGCGCGGTGATGTCTTTCGTGGAAGTAGCAGGCGTGAGTACAAGGCTCGCCCTTTCCTCTTGCACACCGTCTCACTCTCACGCATGCCACTCCGTCGCCCGTGAGTTCCCGGAGTTGCGCCTCTATTGGCGAGGTTCCCCTGGGTCTAGTGCACCTGGGATCTCATGTTGGTGGCGTTGTCATGCGTTTCGTGGAAGTGGCAGGCGTGAGTACAGGACTCACCGCCTTCTTTAGCACATGTGCCTCACAGTGCACTGCCTCTCACTCGCAGGCGTGCCACTACGGCTGCCGTGATTTGGCAGGAGGTGCCCGACTACTCTCCAACTCCCCTGGGACTATCTACTGCACCCGGGAATCCGTTTTGTCCGCGTTGTCATGCGTTTCGTGGAAGTGGCATGCGTTGTCATACAAGGCTCACCGCCTTCTTTAGCACATGTGCCTCATAGTGCACAGCCTCTCACTCGCAGGCGTGCCACACCGGCGCCCGTGATTTGGCAGGAGGTGCGCGCCTACTCCCCGACTCCCCTGGGACTATCTACTGCACCCGACAATCCATTTTGGCCGCGCTGTGATGTGTTTGGTGGAAGTAGCAGGCGTGAGTACAAGACTCAGCGCCTGCTTTAGCACGTGTGCCTCAAAGTCCACAGCCTCTCACTCGCAGGCGTGCCACTACGGCTGCCGTGATTTGGCAGGAGGTGCGCGCCTACTCCCCAACTCCCCTGGGACTATCTTGTGCACCCGGGAATCCGTTTTGGCCGCGCGGTGATGTCTTTCGTGGAAGTAGCAGGCGTGAGTACAAGGCTCGCCCTTTCCTCTTGCACACCGTCTCACTCTCACGCATGCCACTCCGTCGCCCGTGAGTTCCCGGAGTTGCGCCTCTATTGGCGAGGTTCCCCTGGGTCTAGTGCACCTGGGATCTCATGTTGGTGGCGTTGTCATGCGTTTCGTGGAAGTGGCAGGCGTGAGTACAGGACTCACCGCCTTCTTTAGCACATGTGCCTCACAGTGCACTGCCTCTCACTCGCAGGCGTGCCACTACGGCTGCCGTGATTTGGCAGGAGGTGCGCGCCTACTCCCCGACTCCCCTGGGACTATCTACTGCACCCGACAATCCATTTTGGCCGCGCTGTGATGTGTTTGGTGGAAGTAGCAGGAGTAAGTACAAGACTCAGCGCCTGCTTTAGCACGTGTGCCTCAAAGTCCACAGCCTCTCACTCGCAGGCGTGCCACTACGGCTGCCGTGATTTGGCAGGAGGTGCGCGCCTACTCCCCAACTCCCCTGGGACTATCTTGTGCACCCGGGAATCCGTTTTGGCCGCGCGGTGATGTCTTTCGTGGAAGTAGCAGGCGTGAGTACAAGGCTCGCCCTTTCCTCTTGCACACCGTCTCACTCTCACGCATGCCACTCCGTCGCCCGTGAGTTCCCGGAGTTGCGCCTCTATTGGCGAGGTTCCCCTGGGTCTAGTGCACCTGGGATCTCATGTTGGTGGCGTTGTCATGCGTTTCGTGGAAGTGGCAGGCGTGAGTACAGGACTCACCGCCTTCTTTAGCACATGTGCCTCACAGTGCACTGCCTCTCACTCGCAGGCGTGCCACTACGGCTGCCGTGATTTGGCAGGAGGTGCCCGACTACTCTCCAACTCCCCTGGGACTATCTACTGCACCCGGGAATCCGTTTTGTCCGCGTTGTCATGCGTTTCGTGGAAGTGGCATGCGTTGTCATACAAGGCTCACCGCCTTCTTTAGCACATGTGCCTCATAGTGCACAGCCTCTCACTCGCAGGCGTGCCACACCGGCGCCCGTGATTTGGCAGGAGGTGCGCGCCTACTCCCCGACTCCCCTGGGACTATCTACTGCACCCGACAATCCATTTTGGCCGCGCTGTGATGTGTTTGGTGGAAGTAGCAGGCGTGAGTACAAGACTCAGCGCCTGCTTTAGCACGTGTGCCTCAAAGTCCACAGCCTCTCACTCGCAGGCGTGCCACTACGGCTGCCGTGATTTGGCAGGAGGTGCGCGCCTACTCCCCAACTCCCCTGGGACTATCTTGTGCACCCGGGAATCCGTTTTGGCCGCGCGGTGATGTCTTTCGTGGAAGTAGCAGGCGTGAGTACAAGGCTCGCCCTTTCCTCTTGCACACCGTCTCACTCTCACGCATGCCACTCCGTCGCCCGTGAGTTCCCGGAGTTGCGCCTCTATTGGCGAGGTTCCCCTGGGTCTAGTGCACCTGGGATCTCATGTTGGTGGCGTTGTCATGCGTTTCGTGGAAGTGGCAGGCGTGAGTACAGGACTCACCGCCTTCTTTAGCACATGTGCCTCACAGTGCACTGCCTCTCACTCGCAGGCGTGCCACTACGGCTGCCGTGATTTGGCAGGAGGTGCGCGCCTACTCCCCGACTCCCCTGGGACTATCTACTGCACCCGACAATCCATTTTGGCCGCGCTGTGATGTGTTTGGTGGAAGTAGCAGGAGTAAGTACAAGACTCAGCGCCTGCTTTAGCACGTGTGCCTCAAAGTCCACAGCCTCTCACTCGCAGGCGTGCCACTACGGCTGCCGTGATTTGGCAGGAGGTGCGCGCCTACTCCCCAACTCCCCTGGGACTATCTTGTGCACCCGGGAATCCGTTTTGGCCGCGCGGTGATGTCTTTCGTGGAAGTAGCAGGCGTGAGTACAAGGCTCGCCCTTTCCTCTTGCACACCGTCTCACTCTCACGCATGCCACTCCGTCGCCCGTGAGTTCCCGGAGTTGCGCCTCTATTGGCGAGGTTCCCCTGGGTCTAGTGCACCTGGGATCTCATGTTGGTGGCGTTGTCATGCGTTTCGTGGAAGTGGCAGGCGTGAGTACAGGACTCACCGCCTTCTTTAGCACATGTGCCTCACAGTGCACTGCCTCTCACTCGCAGGCGTGCCACTACGGCTGCCGTGATTTGGCAGGAGGTGCCCGACTACTCTCCAACTCCCCTGGGACTATCTACTGCACCCGGGAATCCGTTTTGTCCGCGTTGTCATGCGTTTCGTGGAAGTGGCATGCGTTGTCATACAAGGCTCACCGCCTTCTTTAGCACATGTGCCTCATAGTGCACAGCCTCTCACTCGCAGGCGTGCCACACCGGCGCCCGTGATTTGGCAGGAGGTGCGCGCCTACTCCCCGACTCCCCTGGGACTATCTACTGCACCCGACAATCCATTTTGGCCGCGCTGTGATGTGTTTGGTGGAAGTAGCAGGCGTGAGTACAAGACTCAGCGCCTGCTTTAGCACGTGTGCCTCAAAGTCCACAGCCTCTCACTCGCAGGCGTGCCACTACGGCTGCCGTGATTTGGCAGGAGGTGCGCGCCTACTCCCCAACTCCCCTGGGACTATCTTGTGCACCCGGGAATCCGTTTTGGCCGCGCGGTGATGTCTTTCGTGGAAGTAGCAGGCGTGAGTACAAGGCTCGCCCTTTCCTCTTGCACACCGTCTCACTCTCACGCATGCCACTCCGTCGCCCGTGAGTTCCCGGAGTTGCGCCTCTATTGGCGAGGTTCCCCTGGGTCTAGTGCACCTGGGATCTCATGTTGGTGGCGTTGTCATGCGTTTCGTGGAAGTGGCAGGCGTGAGTACAGGACTCACCGCCTTCTTTAGCACATGTGCCTCACAGTGCACTGCCTCTCACTCGCAGGCGTGCCACTACGGCTGCCGTGATTTGGCAGGAGGTGCGCGCCTACTCCCCGACTCCCCTGGGACTATCTACTGCACCCGACAATCCATTTTGGCCGCGCTGTGATGTGTTTGGTGGAAGTAGCAGGAGTAAGTACAAGACTCAGCGCCTGCTTTAGCACGTGTGCCTCAAAGTCCACAGCCTCTCACTCGCAGGCGTGCCACTACGGCTGCCGTGATTTGGCAGGAGGTGCGCGCCTACTCCCCAACTCCCCTGGGACTATCTTGTGCACCCGGGAATCCGTTTTGGCCGCGCGGTGATGTCTTTCGTGGAAGTAGCAGGCGTGAGTACAAGGCTCGCCCTTTCCTCTTGCACACCGTCTCACTCTCACGCATGCCACTCCGTCGCCCGTGAGTTCCCGGAGTTGCGCCTCTATTGGCGAGGTTCCCCTGGGTCTAGTGCACCTGGGATCTCATGTTGGTGGCGTTGTCATGCGTTTCGTGGAAGTGGCAGGCGTGAGTACAGGACTCACCGCCTTCTTTAGCACATGTGCCTCACAGTGCACTGCCTCTCACTCGCAGGCGTGCCACTACGGCTGCCGTGATTTGGCAGGAGGTGCCCGACTACTCTCCAACTCCCCTGGGACTATCTACTGCACCCGGGAATCCGTTTTGTCCGCGTTGTCATGCGTTTCGTGGAAGTGGCATGCGTTGTCATACAAGGCTCACCGCCTTCTTTAGCACATGTGCCTCATAGTGCACAGCCTCTCACTCGCAGGCGTGCCACACCGGCGCCCGTGATTTGGCAGGAGGTGCGCGCCTACTCCCCGACTCCCCTGGGACTATCTACTGCACCCGACAATCCATTTTGGCCGCGCTGTGATGTGTTTGGTGGAAGTAGCAGGCGTGAGTACAAGACTCAGCGCCTGCTTTAGCACGTGTGCCTCAAAGTCCACAGCCTCTCACTCGCAGGCGTGCCACTACGGCTGCCGTGATTTGGCAGGAGGTGCGCGCCTACTCCCCAACTCCCCTGGGACTATCTTGTGCACCCGGGAATCCGTTTTGGCCGCGCGGTGATGTCTTTCGTGGAAGTAGCAGGCGTGAGTACAAGGCTCGCCCTTTCCTCTTGCACACCGTCTCACTCTCACGCATGCCACTCCGTCGCCCGTGAGTTCCCGGAGTTGCGCCTCTATTGGCGAGGTTCCACTGGGTCTAGTGCACCTGGGATCTCATGTTGGTGGCGTTGTCATGCGTTTCGTGGAAGTGGCAGGCGTGAGTACAGGACTCACCGCCTTCTTTAGCACATGTGCCTCACAGTGCACTGCCTCTCACTCGCAGGCGTGCCACTACGGCTGCCGTGATTTGGCAGGAGGTGCGCGCCTACTCCCCGACTCCCCTGGGACTATCTACTGCACCCGACAATCCATTTTGGCCGCGCTGTGATGTGTTTGGTGGAAGTAGCAGGAGTAAGTACAAGACTCAGCGCCTGCTTTAGCACGTGTGCCTCAAAGTCCACAGCCTCTCACTCGCAGGCGTGCCACTACGGCTGCCGTGATTTGGCAGGAGGTGCGCGCCTACTCCCCAACTCCCCTGGGACTATCTTGTGCACCCGGGAATCCGTTTTGGCCGCGCGGTGATGTCTTTCGTGGAAGTAGCAGGCGTGAGTACAAGGCTCGCCCTTTCCTCTTGCACACCGTCTCACTCTCACGCATGCCACTCCGTCGCCCGTGAGTTCCCGGAGTTGCGCCTCTATTGGCGAGGTTCCCCTGGGTCTAGTGCACCTGGGATCTCATGTTGGTGGCGTTGTCATGCGTTTCGTGGAAGTGGCAGGCGTGAGTACAGGACTCACCGCCTTCTTTAGCACATGTGCCTCACAGTGCACTGCCTCTCACTCGCAGGCGTGCCACTACGGCTGCCGTGATTTGGCAGGAGGTGCCCGACTACTCTCCAACTCCCCTGGGACTATCTACTGCACCCGGGAATCCGTTTTGTCCGCGTTGTCATGCGTTTCGTGGAAGTGGCATGCGTTGTCATACAAGGCTCACCGCCTTCTTTAGCACATGTGCCTCATAGTGCACAGCCTCTCACTCGCAGGCGTGCCACACCGGCGCCCGTGATTTGGCAGGAGGTGCGCGCCTACTCCCCGACTCCCCTGGGACTATCTACTGCACCCGACAATCCATTTTGGCCGCGCTGTGATGTGTTTGGTGGAAGTAGCAGGCGTGAGTACAAGACTCAGCGCCTGCTTTAGCACGTGTGCCTCAAAGTCCACAGCCTCTCACTCGCAGGCGTGCCACTACGGCTGCCGTGATTTGGCAGGAGGTGCGCGCCTACTCCCCAACTCCCCTGGGACTATCTTGTGCACCCGGGAATCCGTTTTGGCCGCGCGGTGATGTCTTTCGTGGAAGTAGCAGGCGTGAGTACAAGGCTCGCCCTTTCCTCTTGCACACCGTCTCACTCTCACGCATGCCACTCCGTCGCCCGTGAGTTCCCGGAGTTGCGCCTCTATTGGCGAGGTTCCCCTGGGTCTAGTGCACCTGGGATCTCATGTTGGTGGCGTTGTCATGCGTTTCGTGGAAGTGGCAGGCGTGAGTACAGGACTCACCGCCTTCTTTAGCACATGTGCCTCACAGTGCACTGCCTCTCACTCGCAGGCGTGCCACTACGGCTGCCGTGATTTGGCAGGAGGTGCGCGCCTACTCCCCGACTCCCCTGGGACTATCTACTGCACCCGACAATCCATTTTGGCCGCGCTGTGATGTGTTTGGTGGAAGTAGCAGGAGTAAGTACAAGACTCAGCGCCTGCTTTAGCACGTGTGCCTCAAAGTCCACAGCCTCTCACTCGCAGGCGTGCCACTACGGCTGCCGTGATTTGGCAGGAGGTGCGCGCCTACTCCCCAACTCCCCTGGGACTATCTTGTGCACCCGGGAATCCGTTTTGGCCGCGCGGTGATGTCTTTCGTGGAAGTAGCAGGCGTGAGTACAAGGCTCGCCCTTTCCTCTTGCACACCGTCTCACTCTCACGCATGCCACTCCGTCGCCCGTGAGTTCCCGGAGTTGCGCCTCTATTGGCGAGGTTCCCCTGGGTCTAGTGCACCTGGGATCTCATGTTGGTGGCGTTGTCATGCGTTTCGTGGAAGTGGCAGGCGTGAGTACAGGACTCACCGCCTTCTTTAGCACATGTGCCTCACAGTGCACTGCCTCTCACTCGCAGGCGTGCCACTACGGCTGCCGTGATTTGGCAGGAGGTGCCCGACTACTCTCCAACTCCCCTGGGACTATCTACTGCACCCGGGAATCCGTTTTGTCCGCGTTGTCATGCGTTTCGTGGAAGTGGCATGCGTTGTCATACAAGGCTCACCGCCTTCTTTAGCACATGTGCCTCATAGTGCACAGCCTCTCACTCGCAGGCGTGCCACACCGGCGCCCGTGATTTGGCAGGAGGTGCGCGCCTACTCCCCGACTCCCCTGGGACTATCTACTGCACCCGACAATCCATTTTGGCCGCGCTGTGATGTGTTTGGTGGAAGTAGCAGGCGTGAGTACAAGACTCAGCGCCTGCTTTAGCACGTGTGCCTCAAAGTCCACAGCCTCTCACTCGCAGGCGTGCCACTACGGCTGCCGTGATTTGGCAGGAGGTGCGCGCCTACTCCCCAACTCCCCTGGGACTATCTTGTGCACCCGGGAATCCGTTTTGGCCGCGCGGTGATGTCTTTCGTGGAAGTAGCAGGCGTGAGTACAAGGCTCGCCCTTTCCTCTTGCACACCGTCTCACTCTCACGCATGCCACTCCGTCGCCCGTGAGTTCCCGGAGTTGCGCCTCTATTGGCGAGGTTCCCCTGGGTCTAGTGCACCTGGGATCTCATGTTGGTGGCGTTGTCATGCGTTTCGTGGAAGTGGCAGGCGTGAGTACAGGACTCACCGCCTTCTTTAGCACATGTGCCTCACAGTGCACTGCCTCTCACTCGCAGGCGTGCCACTACGGCTGCCGTGATTTGGCAGGAGGTGCGCGCCTACTCCCCGACTCCCCTGGGACTATCTACTGCACCCGACAATCCATTTTGGCCGCGCTGTGATGTGTTTGGTGGAAGTAGCAGGAGTAAGTACAAGACTCAGCGCCTGCTTTAGCACGTGTGCCTCAAAGTCCACAGCCTCTCACTCGCAGGCGTGCCACTACGGCTGCCGTGATTTGGCAGGAGGTGCGCGCCTACTCCCCAACTCCCCTGGGACTATCTTGTGCACCCGGGAATCCGTTTTGGCCGCGCGGTGATGTCTTTCGTGGAAGTAGCAGGCGTGAGTACAAGGCTCGCCCTTTCCTCTTGCACACCGTCTCACTCTCACGCATGCCACTCCGTCGCCCGTGAGTTCCCGGAGTTGCGCCTCTATTGGCGAGGTTCCCCTGGGTCTAGTGCACCTGGGATCTCATGTTGGTGGCGTTGTCATGCGTTTCGTGGAAGTGGCAGGCGTGAGTACAGGACTCACCGCCTTCTTTAGCACATGTGCCTCACAGTGCACTGCCTCTCACTCGCAGGCGTGCCACTACGGCTGCCGTGATTTGGCAGGAGGTGCCCGACTACTCTCCAACTCCCCTGGGACTATCTACTGCACCCGGGAATCCGTTTTGTCCGCGTTGTCATGCGTTTCGTGGAAGTGGCATGCGTTGTCATACAAGGCTCACCGCCTTCTTTAGCACATGTGCCTCATAGTGCACAGCCTCTCACTCGCAGGCGTGCCACACCGGCGCCCGTGATTTGGCAGGAGGTGCGCGCCTACTCCCCGACTCCCCTGGGACTATCTACTGCACCCGACAATCCATTTTGGCCGCGCTGTGATGTGTTTGGTGGAAGTAGCAGGCGTGAGTACAAGACTCAGCGCCTGCTTTAGCACGTGTGCCTCAAAGTCCACAGCCTCTCACTCGCAGGCGTGCCACTACGGCTGCCGTGATTTGGCAGGAGGTGCGCGCCTACTCCCCAACTCCCCTGGGACTATCTTGTGCACCCGGGAATCCGTTTTGGCCGCGCGGTGATGTCTTTCGTGGAAGTAGCAGGCGTGAGTACAAGGCTCGCCCTTTCCTCTTGCACACCGTCTCACTCTCACGCATGCCACTCCGTCGCCCGTGAGTTCCCGGAGTTGCGCCTCTATTGGCGAGGTTCCCCTGGGTCTAGTGCACCTGGGATCTCATGTTGGTGGCGTTGTCATGCGTTTCGTGGAAGTGGCAGGCGTGAGTACAGGACTCACCGCCTTCTTTAGCACATGTGCCTCACAGTGCACTGCCTCTCACTCGCAGGCGTGCCACTACGGCTGCCGTGATTTGGCAGGAGGTGCGCGCCTACTCCCCGACTCCCCTGGGACTATCTACTGCACCCGACAATCCATTTTGGCCGCGCTGTGATGTGTTTGGTGGAAGTAGCAGGAGTAAGTACAAGACTCAGCGCCTGCTTTAGCACGTGTGCCTCAAAGTCCACAGCCTCTCACTCGCAGGCGTGCCACTACGGCTGCCGTGATTTGGCAGGAGGTGCGCGCCTACTCCCCAACTCCCCTGGGACTATCTTGTGCACCCGGGAATCCGTTTTGGCCGCGCGGTGATGTCTTTCGTGGAAGTAGCAGGCGTGAGTACAAGGCTCGCCCTTTCCTCTTGCACACCGTCTCACTCTCACGCATGCCACTCCGTCGCCCGTGAGTTCCCGGAGTTGCGCCTCTATTGGCGAGGTTCCCCTGGGTCTAGTGCACCTGGGATCTCATGTTGGTGGCGTTGTCATGCGTTTCGTGGAAGTGGCAGGCGTGAGTACAGGACTCACCGCCTTCTTTAGCACATGTGCCTCACAGTGCACTGCCTCTCACTCGCAGGCGTGCCACTACGGCTGCCGTGATTTGGCAGGAGGTGCCCGACTACTCTCCAACTCCCCTGGGACTATCTACTGCACCCGGGAATCCGTTTTGTCCGCGTTGTCATGCGTTTCGTGGAAGTGGCATGCGTTGTCATACAAGGCTCACCGCCTTCTTTAGCACATGTGCCTCATAGTGCACAGCCTCTCACTCGCAGGCGTGCCACACCGGCGCCCGTGATTTGGCAGGAGGTGCGCGCCTACTCCCCGACTCCCCTGGGACTATCTACTGCACCCGACAATCCATTTTGGCCGCGCTGTGATGTGTTTGGTGGAAGTAGCAGGCGTGAGTACAAGACTCAGCGCCTGCTTTAGCACGTGTGCCTCAAAGTCCACAGCCTCTCACTCGCAGGCGTGCCACTACGGCTGCCGTGATTTGGCAGGAGGTGCGCGCCTACTCCCCAACTCCCCTGGGACTATCTTGTGCACCCGGGAATCCGTTTTGGCCGCGCGGTGATGTCTTTCGTGGAAGTAGCAGGCGTGAGTACAAGGCTCGCCCTTTCCTCTTGCACACCGTCTCACTCTCACGCATGCCACTCCGTCGCCCGTGAGTTCCCGGAGTTGCGCCTCTATTGGCGAGGTTCCCCTGGGTCTAGTGCACCTGGGATCTCATGTTGGTGGCGTTGTCATGCGTTTCGTGGAAGTGGCAGGCGTGAGTACAGGACTCACCGCCTTCTTTAGCACATGTGCCTCACAGTGCACTGCCTCTCACTCGCAGGCGTGCCACTACGGCTGCCGTGATTTGGCAGGAGGTGCGCGCCTACTCCCCGACTCCCCTGGGACTATCTACTGCACCCGACAATCCATTTTGGCCGCGCTGTGATGTGTTTGGTGGAAGTAGCAGGAGTAAGTACAAGACTCAGCGCCTGCTTTAGCACGTGTGCCTCAAAGTCCACAGCCTCTCACTCGCAGGCGTGCCACTACGGCTGCCGTGATTTGGCAGGAGGTGCGCGCCTACTCCCCAACTCCCCTGGGACTATCTTGTGCACCCGGGAATCCGTTTTGGCCGCGCGGTGATGTCTTTCGTGGAAGTAGCAGGCGTGAGTACAAGGCTCGCCCTTTCCTCTTGCACACCGTCTCACTCTCACGCATGCCACTCCGTCGCCCGTGAGTTCCCGGAGTTGCGCCTCTATTGGCGAGGTTCCCCTGGGTCTAGTGCACCTGGGATCTCATGTTGGTGGCGTTGTCATGCGTTTCGTGGAAGTGGCAGGCGTGAGTACAGGACTCACCGCCTTCTTTAGCACATGTGCCTCACAGTGCACTGCCTCTCACTCGCAGGCGTGCCACTACGGCTGCCGTGATTTGGCAGGAGGTGCCCGACTACTCTCCAACTCCCCTGGGACTATCTACTGCACCCGGGAATCCGTTTTGTCCGCGTTGTCATGCGTTTCGTGGAAGTGGCATGCGTTGTCATACAAGGCTCACCGCCTTCTTTAGCACATGTGCCTCATAGTGCACAGCCTCTCACTCGCAGGCGTGCCACACCGGCGCCCGTGATTTGGCAGGAGGTGCGCGCCTACTCCCCGACTCCCCTGGGACTATCTACTGCACCCGACAATCCATTTTGGCCGCGCTGTGATGTGTTTGGTGGAAGTAGCAGGCGTGAGTACAAGACTCAGCGCCTGCTTTAGCACGTGTGCCTCAAAGTCCACAGCCTCTCACTCGCAGGCGTGCCACTACGGCTGCCGTGATTTGGCAGGAGGTGCGCGCCTACTCCCCAACTCCCCTGGGACTATCTTGTGCACCCGGGAATCCGTTTTGGCCGCGCGGTGATGTCTTTCGTGGAAGTAGCAGGCGTGAGTACAAGGCTCGCCCTTTCCTCTTGCACACCGTCTCACTCTCACGCATGCCACTCCGTCGCCCGTGAGTTCCCGGAGTTGCGCCTCTATTGGCGAGGTTCCCCTGGGTCTAGTGCACCTGGGATCTCATGTTGGTGGCGTTGTCATGCGTTTCGTGGAAGTGGCAGGCGTGAGTACAGGACTCACCGCCTTCTTTAGCACATGTGCCTCACAGTGCACTGCCTCTCACTCGCAGGCGTGCCACTACGGCTGCCGTGATTTGGCAGGAGGTGCGCGCCTACTCCCCGACTCCCCTGGGACTATCTACTGCACCCGACAATCCATTTTGGCCGCGCTGTGATGTGTTTGGTGGAAGTAGCAGGCGTGAGTACAAGACTCAGCGCCTGCTTTAGCACGTGTGCCTCAAAGTCCACAGCCTCTCACTCGCAGGCGTGCCACTACGGCTGCCGTGATTTGGCAGGAGGTGCGCGCCTACTCCCCAACTCCCCTGGGACTATCTTGTGCACCCGGGAATCCGTTTTGGCCGCGCGGTGATGTCTTTCGTGGAAGTAGCAGGCGTGAGTACAAGGCTCGCCCTTTCCTCTTGCACACCGTCTCACTCTCACGCATGCCACTCCGTCGCCCGTGAGTTCCCGGAGTTGCGCCTCTATTGGCGAGGTTCCCCTGGGTCTAGTGCACCTGGGATCTCATGTTGGTGGCGTTGTCATGCGTTTCGTGGAAGTGGCAGGCGTGAGTACAGGACTCACCGCCTTCTTTAGCACATGTGCCTCACAGTGCACTGCCTCTCACTCGCAGGCGTGCCACTACGGCTGCCGTGATTTGGCAGGAGGTGCCCGACTACTCTCCAACTCCCCTGGGACTATCTACTGCACCCGGGAATCCGTTTTGTCCGCGTTGTCATGCGTTTCGTGGAAGTGGCATGCGTTGTCATACAAGGCTCACCGCCTTCTTTAGCACATGTGCCTCATAGTGCACAGCCTCTCACTCGCAGGCGTGCCACACCGGCGCCCGTGATTTGGCAGGAGGTGCGCGCCTACTCCCCGACTCCCCTGGGACTATCTACTGCACCCGACAATCCATTTTGGCCGCGCTGTGATGTGTTTGGTGGAAGTAGCAGGCGTGAGTACAAGACTCAGCGCCTGCTTTAGCACGTGTGCCTCAAAGTCCACAGCCTCTCACTCGCAGGCGTGCCACTACGGCTGCCGTGATTTGGCAGGAGGTGCGCGCCTACTCCCCAACTCCCCTGGGACTATCTTGTGCACCCGGGAATCCGTTTTGGCCGCGCGGTGATGTCTTTCGTGGAAGTAGCAGGCGTGAGTACAAGGCTCGCCCTTTCCTCTTGCACACCGTCTCACTCTCACGCATGCCACTCCGTCGCCCGTGAGTTCCCGGAGTTGCGCCTCTATTGGCGAGGTTCCCCTGGGTCTAGTGCACCTGGGATCTCATGTTGGTGGCGTTGTCATGCGTTTCGTGGAAGTGGCAGGCGTGAGTACAGGACTCACCGCCTTCTTTAGCACATGTGCCTCACAGTGCACTGCCTCTCACTCGCAGGCGTGCCACTACGGCTGCCGTGATTTGGCAGGAGGTGCGCGCCTACTCCCCGACTCCCCTGGGACTATCTACTGCACCCGACAATCCATTTTGGCCGCGCTGTGATGTGTTTGGTGGAAGTAGCAGGAGTAAGTACAAGACTCAGCGCCTGCTTTAGCACGTGTGCCTCAAAGTCCACAGCCTCTCACTCGCAGGCGTGCCACTACGGCTGCCGTGATTTGGCAGGAGGTGCGCGCCTACTCCCCAACTCCCCTGGGACTATCTTGTGCACCCGGGATTCCGTTTTGGCCGCGCGGTGATGTCTTTCGTGGAAGTAGCAGGCGTGAGTACAAGGCTCGCCCTTTCCTCTTGCACACCGTCTCACTCTCACGCATGCCACTCCGTCGCCCGTGAGTTCCCGGAGTTGCGCCTCTATTGGCGAGGTTCCCCTGGGTCTAGTGCACCTGGGATCTCATGTTGGTGGCGTTGTCATGCGTTTCGTGGAAGTGGCAGGCGTGAGTACAGGACTCACCGCCTTCTTTAGCACATGTGCCTCACAGTGCACTGCCTCTCACTCGCAGGCGTGCCACTACGGCTGCCGTGATTTGGCAGGAGGTGCCCGACTACTCTCCAACTCCCCTGGGACTATCTACTGCACCCGGGAATCCGTTTTGTCCGCGTTGTCATGCGTTTCGTGGAAGTGGCATGCGTTGTCATACAAGGCTCACCGCCTTCTTTAGCACATGTGCCTCATAGTGCACAGCCTCTCACTCGCAGGCGTGCCACACCGGCGCCCGTGATTTGGCAGGAGGTGCGCGCCTACTCCCCGACTCCCCTGGGACTATCTACTGCACCCGACAATCCATTTTGGCCGCGCTGTGATGTGTTTGGTGGAAGTAGCAGGCGTGAGTACAAGACTCAGCGCCTGCTTTAGCACGTGTGCCTCAAAGTCCACAGCCTCTCACTCGCAGGCGTGCCACTACGGCTGCCGTGATTTGGCAGGAGGTGCGCGCCTACTCCCCAACTCCCCTGGGACTATCTTGTGCACCCGGGAATCCGTTTTGGCCGCGCGGTGATGTCTTTCGTGGAAGTAGCAGGCGTGAGTACAAGGCTCGCCCTTTCCTCTTGCACACCGTCTCACTCTCACGCATGCCACTCCGTCGCCCGTGAGTTCCCGGAGTTGCGCCTCTATTGGCGAGGTTCCCCTGGGTCTAGTGCACCTGGGATCTCATGTTGGTGGCGTTGTCATGCGTTTCGTGGAAGTGGCAGGCGTGAGTACAGGACTCACCGCCTTCTTTAGCACATGTGCCTCACAGTGCACTGCCTCTCACTCGCAGGCGTGCCACTACGGCTGCCGTGATTTGGCAGGAGGTGCGCGCCTACTCCCCGACTCCCCTGGGACTATCTACTGCACCCGACAATCCATTTTGGCCGCGCTGTGATGTGTTTGGTGGAAGTAGCAGGAGTAAGTACAAGACTCAGCGCCTGCTTTAGCACGTGTGCCTCAAAGTCCACAGCCTCTCACTCGCAGGCGTGCCACTATGGCTGCCGTGATTTGGCAGGAGGTGCGCGCCTACTCCCCAACTCCCCTGGGACTATCTTGTGCACCCGGGAATCCGTTTTGGCCGCGCGGTGATGTCTTTCGTGGAAGTAGCAGGCGTGAGTACAAGGCTCGCCCTTTCCTCTTGCACACCGTCTCACTCTCACGCATGCCACTCCGTCGCCCGTGAGTTCCCGGAGTTGCGCCTCTATTGGCGAGGTTCCCCTGGGTCTAGTGCACCTGGGATCTCATGTTGGTGGCGTTGTCATGCGTTTCGTGGAAGTGGCAGGCGTGAGTACAGGACTCACCGCCTTCTTTAGCACATGTGCCTCACAGTGCACTGCCTCTCACTCGCAGGCGTGCCACTACGGCTGCCGTGATTTGGCAGGAGGTGCCCGACTACTCTCCAACTCCCCTGGGACTATCTACTGCACCCGGGAATCCGTTTTGTCCGCGTTGTCATGCGTTTCGTGGAAGTGGCATGCGTTGTCATACAAGGCTCACCGCCTTCTTTAGCACATGTGCCTCATAGTGCACAGCCTCTCACTCGCAGGCGTGCCACACCGGCGCCCGTGATTTGGCAGGAGGTGCGCGCCTACTCCCCGACTCCCCTGGGACTATCTACTGCACCCGACAATCCATTTTGGCCGCGCTGTGATGTGTTTGGTGGAAGTAGCAGGCGTGAGTACAAGACTCAGCGCCTGCTTTAGCACGTGTGCCTCAAAGTCCACAGCCTCTCACTCGCAGGCGTGCCACTACGGCTGCCGTGATTTGGCAGGAGGTGCGCGCCTACTCCCCAACTCCCCTGGGACTATCTTGTGCACCCGGGAATCCGTTTTGGCCGCGCGGTGATGTCTTTCGTGGAAGTAGCAGGCGTGAGTACAAGGCTCGCCCTTTCCTCTTGCACACCGTCTCACTCTCACGCATGCCACTCCGTCGCCCGTGAGTTCCCGGAGTTGCGCCTCTATTGGCGAGGTTCCCCTGGGTCTAGTGCACCTGGGATCTCATGTTGGTGGCGTTGTCATGCGTTTCGTGGAAGTGGCAGGCGTGAGTACAGGACTCACCGCCTTCTTTAGCACATGTGCCTCACAGTGCACTGCCTCTCACTCGCAGGCGTGCCACTACGACTGCCGTGATTTGGCAGGAGGTGCGCGCCTACTCCCCGACTCCCCTGGGACTATCTACTGCACCCGACAATCCATTTTGGCCGCGCTGTGATGTGTTTGGTGGAAGTAGCAGGAGTAAGTACAAGACTCAGCGCCTGCTTTAGCACGTGTGCCTCAAAGTCCACAGCCTCTCACTCGCAGGCGTGCCACTACGGCTGCCGTGATTTGGCAGGAGGTGCGCGCCTACTCCCCAACTCCCCTGGGACTATCTTGTGCACCCGGGAATCCGTTTTGGCCGCGCAGTGATGTCTTTCGTGGAAGTAGCAGGCGTGAGTACAAGGCTCGCCCTTTCCTCTTGCACACCGTCTCACTCTCACGCATGCCACTCCGTCGCCCGTGAGTTCCCGGAGTTGCGCCTCTATTGGCGAGGTTCCCCTGGGTCTAGTGCACCTGGGATCTCATGTTGGTGGCGTTGTCATGCGTTTCGTGGAAGTGGCAGGCGTGAGTACAGGACTTACCGCCTTCTTTAGCACATGTGCCTCACAGTGCACTGCCTCTCACTCGCAGGCGTGCCACTACGGCTGCCGTGATTTGGCAGGAGGTGCCCGACTACTCTCCAACTCCCCTGGGACTATCTACTGCACCCGGGAATCCGTTTTGTCCGCGTTGTCATGCGTTTCGTGGAAGTGGCATGCGTTGTCATACAAGGCTCACCGCCTTCTTTAGCACATGTGCCTCATAGTGCACAGCCTCTCACTCGCAGGCGTGCCACACCGGCGCCCGTGATTTGGCAGGAGGTGCGCGCCTACTCCCCGACTCCCCTGGGACTATCTACTGCACCCGACAATCCATTTTGGCCGCGCTGTGATGTGTTTGGTGGAAGTAGCAGGCGTGAGTACAAGACTCAGCGCCTGCTTTAGCACGTGTGCCTCAAAGTCCACAGCCTCTCACTCGCAGGCGTGCCACTACGGCTGCCGTGATTTGGCAGGAGGTGCGCGCCTACTCCCCAACTCCCCTGGGACTATCTTGTGCACCCGGGAATCCGTTTTGGCCGCGCGGTGATGTCTTTCGTGGAAGTAGCAGGCGTGAGTACAAGGCTCGCCCTTTCCTCTTGCACACCGTCTCACTCTCACGCATGCCACTCCGTCGCCCGTGAGTTCCCGGAGTTGCGCCTCTATTGGCGAGGTTCCCCTGGGTCTAGTGCACCTGGGATCTCATGTTGGTGGCGTTGTCATGCGTTTCGTGGAAGTGGCAGGCGTGAGTACAGGACTCACCGCCTTCTTTAGCACATGTGCCTCACAGTGCACTGCCTCTCACTCGCAGGCGTGCCACTACGGCTGCCGTGATTTGGCAGGAGGTGCCCGACTACTCTCCAACTCCCCTGGGACTATCTACTGCACCCGGGAATCCGTTTTGTCCGCGTTGTCATGCGTTTCGTGGAAGTGGCATGCGTTGTCATACAAGGCTCACCGCCTTCTTTAGCACATGTGCCTCATAGTGCACAGCCTCTCACTCGCAGGCGTGCCACACCGGCGCCCGTGATTTGGCAGGAGGTGCGCGCCTACTCCCCGACTCCCCTGGGACTATCTACTGCACCCGACAATCCATTTTGGCCGCGCTGTGATGTGTTTGGTGGAAGTAGCAGGCGTGAGTACAAGACTCAGCGCCTGCTTTAGCACGTGTGCCTCAAAGTCCACAGCCTCTCACTCGCAGGCGTGCCACTACGGCTGCCGTGATTTGGCAGGAGGTGCGCGCCTACTCCCCAACTCCCCTGGGACTATCTTGTGCACCCGGGAATCCGTTTTGGCCGCGCGGTGATGTCTTTCGTGGAAGTAGCAGGCGTGAGTACAAGGCTCGCCCTTTCCTCTTGCACACCGTCTCACTCTCACGCATGCCACTCCGTCGCCCGTGAGTTCCCGGAGTTGCGCCTCTATTGGCGAGGTTCCCCTGGGTCTAGTGCACCTGGGATCTCATGTTGGTGGCGTTGTCATGCGTTTCGTGGAAGTGGCAGGCGTGAGTACAGGACTCACCGCCTTCTTTAGCACATGTGCCTCACAGTGCACTGCCTCTCACTCGCAGGCGTGCCACTACGACTGCCGTGATTTGGCAGGAGGTGCGCGCCTACTCCCCGACTCCCCTGGGACTATCTACTGCACCCGACAATCCATTTTGGCCGCGCTGTGATGTGTTTGGTGGAAGTAGCAGGAGTAAGTACAAGACTCAGCGCCTGCTTTAGCACGTGTGCCTCAAAGTCCACAGCCTCTCACTCGCAGGCGTGCCACTACGGCTGCCGTGATTTGGCAGGAGGTGCGCGCCTACTCCCCAACTCCCCTGGGACTATCTTGTGCACCCGGGAATCCGTTTTGGCCGCGCGGTGATGTCTTTCGTGGAAGTAGCAGGCGTGAGTACAAGGCTCGCCCTTTCCTCTTGCACACCGTCTCACTCTCACGCATGCCACTCCGTCGCCCGTGAGTTCCCGGAGTTGCGCCTCTATTGGCGAGGTTCCCCTGGGTCTAGTGCACCTGGGATCTCATGTTGGTGGCGTTGTCATGCGTTTCGTGGAAGTGGCAGGCGTGAGTACAGGACTCACCGCCTTCTTTAGCACATGTGCCTCACAGTGCACTGCCTCTCACTCGCAGGCGTGCCACTACGGCTGCCGTGATTTGGCAGGAGGTGCCCGACTACTCTCCAACTCCCCTGGGACTATCTACTGCACCCGGAAATCCGTTTTGTCCGCGTTGTCATGCGTTTCGTGGAAGTGGCATGCGTTGTCATACAAGGCTCACCGCCTTCTTTAGCACATGTGCCTCATAGTGCACAGCCTCTCACTCGCAGGCGTGCCACACCGGCGCCCGTGATTTGGCAGGAGGTGCGCGCCTACTCCCCGACTCCCCTGGGACTATCTACTGCACCCGACAATCCATTTTGGCCGCGCTGTGATGTGTTTGGTGGAAGTAGCAGGCGTGAGTACAAGACTCAGCGCCTGCTTTAGCACGTGTGCCTCAAAGTCCACAGCCTCTCACTCGCAGGCGTGCCACTACGGCTGCCGTGATTTGGCAGGAGGTGCGCGCCTACTCCCCAACTCCCCTGGGACTATCTTGTGCACCCGGGAATCCGTTTTGGCCGCGCGGTGATGTCTTTCGTGGAAGTAGCAGGCGTGAGTACAAGGCTCGCCCTTTCCTCTTGCACACCGTCTCACTCTCACGCATGCCACTCCGTCGCCCGTGAGTTCCCGGAGTTGCGCCTCTATTGGCGAGGTTCCCCTGGGTCTAGTGCACCTGGGATCTCATGTTGGTGGCGTTGTCATGCGTTTCGTGGAAGTGGCAGGCGTGAGTACAGGACTCACCGCCTTCTTTAGCACATGTGCCTCACAGTGCACTGCCTCTCACTCGCAGGCGTGCCACTACGGCTGCCGTGATTTGGCAGGAGGTGCGCGCCTACTCCCCGACTCCCCTGGGACTATCTACTGCACCCGACAATCCATTTTGGCCGCGCTGTGATGTGTTTGGTGGAAGTAGCAGGAGTAAGTACAAGACTCAGCGCCTGCTTTAGCACGTGTGCCTCAAAGTCCACAGCCTCTCACTCGCAGGCGTGCCACTACGGCTGCCGTGATTTGGCAGGAGGTGCGCGCCTACTCCCCAACTCCCCTGGGACTATCTTGTGCACCCGGGAATCCGTTTTGGCCGCGCGGTGATGTCTTTCGTGGAAGTAGCAGGCGTGAGTACAAGGCTCGCCCTTTCCTCTTGCACACCGTCTCACTCTCACGCATGCCACTCCGTCGCCCGTGAGTTCCCGGAGTTGCGCCTCTATTGGCGAGGTTCCCCTGGGTCTAGTGCACCTGGGATCTCATGTTGGTGGCGTTGTCATGCGTTTCGTGGAAGTGGCAGGCGTGAGTACAGGACTCACCGCCTTCTTTAGCACATGTGCCTCACAGTGCACTGCCTCTCACTCGCAGGCGTGCCACTACGGCTGCCGTGATTTGGCAGGAGGTGCCCGACTACTCTCCAACTCCCCTGGGACTATCTACTGCACCCGGGAATCCGTTTTGTCCGCGTTGTCATGCGTTTCGTGGAAGTGGCATGCGTTGTCATACAAGGCTCACCGCCTTCTTTAGCACATGTGCCTCATAGTGCACAGCCTCTCACTCGCAGGCGTGCCACACCGGCGCCCGTGATTTGGCAGGAGGTGCGCGCCTACTCCCCGACTCCCCTGGGACTATCTACTGCACCCGACAATCCATTTTGGCCGCGCTGTGATGTGTTTGGTGGAAGTAGCAGGCGTGAGTACAAGACTCAGCGCCTGCTTTAGCACGTGTGCCTCAAAGTCCACAGCCTCTCACTCGCAGGCGTGCCACTACGGCTAGCGTGATTTGGCAGGAGGTGCGCGCCTACTCCCCAACTCCCCTGGGACTATCTTGTGCACCCGGGAATCCGTTTTGGCCGCGCGGTGATGTCTTTCGTGGAAGTAGCAGGCGTGAGTACAAGGCTCGCCCTTTCCTCTTGCACACCGTCTCACTCTCACGCATGCCACTCCGTCGCCCGTGAGTTCCCGGAGTTGCGCCTCTATTGGCGAGGTTCCCCTGGGTCTAGTGCACCTGGGATCTCATGTTGGTGGCGTTGTCATGCGTTTCGTGGAAGTGGCAGGCGTGAGTACAGGACTCACCGCCTTCTTTAGCACATGTGCCTCACAGTGCACTGCCTCTCACTCGCAGGCGTGCCACTACGGCTGCCGTGATTTGGCAGGAGGTGCGCGCCTACTCCCCGACTCCCCTGGGACTATCTACTGCACCCGACAATCCATTTTGGCCGCGCTGTGATGTGTTTGGTGGAAGTAGCAGGAGTAAGTACAAGACTCAGCGCCTGCTTTAGCACGTGTGCCTCAAAGTCCACAGCCTCTCACTCGCAGGCGTGCCACTACGGCTGCCGTGATTTGGCAGGAGGTGCGCGCCTACTCCCCAACTCCCCTGGGACTATCTTGTGCACCCGGGAATCCGTTTTGGCCGCGCGGTGATGTCTTTCGTGGAAGTAGCAGGCGTGAGTACAAGGCTCGCCCTTTCCTCTTGCACACCGTCTCACTCTCACGCATGCCACTCCGTCGCCCGTGAGTTCCCGGAGTTGCGCCTCTATTGGCGAGGTTCCCCTGGGTCTAGTGCACCTGGGATCTCATGTTGGTGGCGTTGTCATGCGTTTCGTGGAAGTGGCAGGCGTGAGTACAGGACTCACCGCCTTCTTTAGCACATGTGCCTCACAGTGCACTGCCTCTCACTCGCAGGCGTGCCACTACGGCTGCCGTGATTTGGCAGGAGGTGCCCGACTACTCTCCAACTCCCCTGGGACTATCTACTGCACCCGGGAATCCGTTTTGTCCGCGTTGTCATGCGTTTCGTGGAAGTGGCATGCGTTGTCATACAAGGCTCACCGCCTTCTTTAGCACATGTGCCTCATAGTGCACAGCCTCTCACTCGCAGGCGTGCCACACCGGCGCCCGTGATTTGGCAGGAGGTGCGCGCCTACTCCCCGACTCCCCTGGGACTATCTACTGCACCCGACAATCCATTTTGGCCGCGCTGTGATGTGTTTGGTGGAAGTAGCAGGCGTGAGTACAAGACTCAGCGCCTGCTTTAGCACGTGTGCCTCAAAGTCCACAGCCTCTCACTCGCAGGCGTGCCACTACGGCTGCCGTGATTTGGCAGGAGGTGCGCGCCTACTCCCCAACTCCCCTGGGACTATCTTGTGCACCCGGGAATCCGTTTTGGCCGCGCGGTGATGTCTTTCGTGGAAGTAGCAGGCGTGAGTACAAGGCTCGCCCTTTCCTCTTGCACACCGTCTCACTCTCACGCATGCCACTCCGTCGCCCGTGAGTTCCCGGAGTTGCGCCTCTATTGGCGAGGTTCCCCTGGGTCTAGTGCACCTGGGATCTCATGTTGGTGGCGTTGTCATGCGTTTCGTGGAAGTGGCAGGCGTGAGTACAGGACTCACCGCCTTCTTTAGCACATGTGCCTCACAGTGCACTGCCTCTCACTCGCAGGCGTGCCACTACGGCTGCCGTGATTTGGCAGGAGGTGCCCGACTACTCTCCAACTCCCCTGGGACTATCTACTGCACCCGGGAATCCGTTTTGTCCGCGTTGTCATGCGTTTCGTGGAAGTGGCATGCGTTGTCATACAAGGCTCACCGCCTTCTTTAGCACATGTGCCTCATAGTGCACAGCCTCTCACTCGCAGGCGTGCCACACCGGCGCCCGTGATTTGGCAGGAGGTGCGCGCCTACTCCCCGACTCCCCTGGGACTATCTACTGCACCCGACAATCCATTTTGGCCGCGCTGTGATGTGTTTGGTGGAAGTAGCAGGCGTGAGTACAAGACTCAGCGCCTGCTTTAGCACGTGTGCCTCAAAGTCCACAGCCTCTCACTCGCAGGCGTGCCACTACGGCTGCCGTGATTTGGCAGGAGGTGCGCGCCTACTCCCCAACTCCCCTGGGACTATCTTGTGCACCCGGGAATCCGTTTTGGCCGCGCGGTGATGTCTTTCGTGGAAGTAGCAGGCGTGAGTACAAGGCTCGCCCTTTCCTCTTGCACACCGTCTCACTCTCACGCATGCCACTCCGTCGCCCGTGAGTTCCCGGAGTTGCGCCTCTATTGGCGAGGTTCCCCTGGGTCTAGTGCACCTGGGATCTCATGTTGGTGGCGTTGTCATGCGTTTCGTGGAAGTGGCAGGCGTGAGTACAGGACTCACCGCCTTCTTTAGCACATGTGCCTCACAGTGCACTGCCTCTCACTCGCAGGCGTGCCACTACGGCTGCCGTGATTTGGCAGGAGGTGCGCGCCTACTCCCCGACTCCCCTGGGACTATCTACTGCACCCGACAATCCATTTTGGCCGCGCTGTGATGTGTTTGGTGGAAGTAGCAGGAGTAAGTACAAGACTCAGCGCCTGCTTTAGCACGGGTGCCTCAAAGTCCACAGCCTCTCACTCGCAGGCGTGCCACTACGGCTGCCGTGATTTGGCAGGAGGTGCGCGCCTACTCCCCAACTCCCCTGGGACTATCTTGTGCACCCGGGAATCCGTTTTGGCCGCGCGGTGATGTCTTTCGTGGAAGTAGCAGGCGTGAGTACAAGGCTCGCCCTTTCCTCTTGCACACCGTCTCACTCTCACGCATGCCACTCCGTCGCCCGTGAGTTCCCGGAGTTGCGCCTCTATTGGCGAGGTTCCCCTGGGTCTAGTGCACCTGGGATCTCATGTTGGTGGCGTTGTCATGCGTTTCGTGGAAGTGGCAGGCGTGAGTACAGGACTCACCGCCTTCTTTAGCACATGTGCCTCACAGTGCACTGCCTCTCACTCGCAGGCGTGCCACTACGGCTGCCGTGATTTGGCAGGAGGTGCCCGACTACTCTCCAACTCCCCTGGGACTATCTACTGCACCCGGGAATCCGTTTTGTCCGCGTTGTCATGCGTTTCGTGGAAGTGGCATGCGTTGTCATACAAGGCTCACCGCCTTCTTTAGAACATGTGCCTCATAGTGCACAGCCTCTCACTCGCAGGCGTGCCACACCGGCGCCCGTGATTTGGCAGGAGGTGCGCGCCTACTCCCCGACTCCCCTGGGACTATCTACTGCACCCGACAATCCATTTTGGCCGCGCTGTGATGTGTTTGGTGGAAGTAGCAGGCGTGAGTACAAGACTCAGCGCCTGCTTTAGCACGTGTGCCTCAAAGTCCACAGCCTCTCACTCGCAGGCGTGCCACTACGGCTGCCGTGATTTGGCAGGAGGTGCGCGCCTACTCCCCAACTCCCCTGGGACTATCTTGTGCACCCGGGAATCCGTTTTGGCCGCGCGGTGATGTCTTTCGTGGAAGTAGCAGGCGTGAGTACAAGGCTCGCTCTTTCCTCTTGCACACCGTCTCACTCTCACGCATGCCACTCCGTCGCCCGTGAGTTCCCGGAGTTGCGCCTCTATTGGCGAGGTTCCCCTGGGTCTAGTGCACCTGGGATCTCATGTTGGTGGCGTTGTCATGCGTTTCGTGGAAGTGGCAGGCGTGAGTACAGGACTCACCGCCTTCTTTAGCACATGTGCCTCACAGTGCACTGCCTCTCACTCGCAGGCGTGCCACTACGGCTGCCGTGATTTGGCAGGAGGTGCGCGCCTACTCCCCGACTCCCCTGGGACTATCTACTGCACCCGACAATCCATTTTGGCCGCGCTGTGATGTGTTTGGTGGAAGTAGCAGGAGTAAGTACAAGACTCAGCGCCTGCTTTAGCACGTGTGCCTCAAAGTCCACAGCCTCTCACTCGCAGGCGTGCCACTACGGCTGCCGTGATTTGGCAGGAGGTGCGCGCCTACTCCCCAACTCCCCTGGGACTATCTTGTGCACCCGGGAATCCGTTTTGGCCGCGCGGTGATGTCTTTTGTGGAAGTAGCAGGCGTGAGTACAAGGCTCGCCCTTTCCTCTTGCACACCGTCTCACTCTCACGCATGCCACTCCGTCGCCCGTGAGTTCCCGGAGTTGCGCCTCTATTGGCGAGGTTCCCCTGGGTCTAGTGCACCTGGGATCTCATGTTGGTGGCGTTGTCATGCGTTTCGTGGAAGTGGCAGGCGTGAGTACAGGACTCACCGCCTTCTTTAGCACATGTGCCTCACAGTGCACTGCCTCTCACTCGCAGGCGTGCCACTACGGCTGCCGTGATTTGGCAGGAGGTGCCCGACTACTCTCCAACTCCCCTGGGACTATCTACTGCACCCGGGAATCCGTTTTGTCCGCGTTGTCATGCGTTTCGTGGAAGTGGCATGCGTTGTCATACAAGGCTCACCGCCTTCTTTAGCACATGTGCCTCATAGTGCACAGCCTCTCACTCGCAGGCGTGCCACACCGGCGCCCGTGATTTGGCAGGAGGTGCGCGCCTACTCCCCGACTCCCCTGGGACTATCTACTGCACCCGACAATCCATTTTGGCCGCGCTGTGATGTGTTTGGTGGAAGTAGCAGGCGTGAGTACAAGACTCAGCGCCTGCTTTAGCACGTGTGCCTCAAAGTCCACAGCCTCTCACTCGCAGGCGTGCCACTACGGCTGCCGTGATTTGGCAGGAGGTGCGCGCCTACTCCCCAACTCCCCTGGGACTATCTTGTGCACCCGGGAATCCGTTTTGGCCGCGCGGTGATGTCTTTCGTGGAAGTAGCAGGCGTGAGTACAAGGCTCGCCCTTTCCTCTTGCACACCGTCTCACTCTCACGCATGCCACTCCGTCGCCCGTGAGTTCCCGGAGTTGCGCCTCTATTGGCGAGGTTCCCCTGGGTCTAGTGCACCTGGGATCTCATGTTGGTGGCGTTGTCATGCGTTTCGTGGAAGTGGCAGGCGTGAGTACAGGACTCACCGCCTTCTTTAGCACATGTGCCTCACAGTGCACTGCCTCTCACTCGCAGGCGTGCCACTACGGCTGCCGTGATTTGGCAGGAGGTGCGCGCCTACTCCCCGACTCCCCTGGGACTATCTACTGCACCCGACAATCCATTTTGGCCGCGCTGTGATGTGTTTGGTGGAAGTAGCAGGAGTAAGTACAAGACTCAGCGCCTGCTTTAGCACGTGTGCCTCAAAGTCCACAGCCTCTCACTCGCAGGCGTGCCACTACGGCTGCCGTGATTTGGCAGGAGGTGCGCGCCTACTCCCCAACTCCCCTGGGACTATCTTGTGCACCCGGGAATCCGTTTTGGCCGCGCGGTGATGTCTTTCGTGGAAGTAGCAGGCGTGAGTACAAGGCTCGCCCTTTCCTCTTGCACACCGTCTCACTCTCACGCATGCCACTCCGTCGCCCGTGAGTTCCCGGAGTTGCGCCTCTATTGGCGAGGTTCCCCTGGGTCTAGTGCACCTGGGATCTCATGTTGGTGGCGTTGTCATGCGTTTCGTGGAAGTGGCAGGCGTGAGTACAGGACTCACCGCCTTCTTTAGCACATGTGCCTCACAGTGCACTGCCTCTCACTCGCAGGCGTGCCACTACGGCTGCCGTGATTTGGCAGGAGGTGCCCGACTACTCTCCAACTCCCCTGGGACTATCTACTGCACCCGGGAATCCGTTTTGTCCGCGTTGTCATGCGTTTCGTGGAAGTGGCATGCGTTGTCATACAAGGCTCACCGCCTTCTTTAGCACATGTGCCTCATAGTGCACAGCCTCTCACTCGCAGGCGTGCCACACCGGCGCCCGTGATTTGGCAGGAGGTGCGCGCCTACTCCCCGACTCCCCTGGGACTATCTACTGCACCCGACAATCCATTTTGGCCGCGCTGTGATGTGTTTGGTGGAAGTAGCAGGCGTGAGTACAAGACTCAGCGCCTGCTTTAGCACGTGTGCCTCAAAGTCCACAGCCTCTCACTCGCAGGCGTGCCACTACGGCTGCCGTGATTTGGCAGGAGGTGCGCGCCTACTCCCCAACTCCCCTGGGACTATCTTGTGCACCCGGGAATCCGTTTTGGCCGCGCGGTGATGTCTTTCGTGGAAGTAGCAGGCGTGAGTACAAGGCTCGCCCTTTCCTCTTGCACACCGTCTCACTCTCACGCATGCCACTCCGTCGCCCGTGAGTTCCCGGAGTTGCGCCTCTATTGGCGAGGTTCCCCTGGGTCTAGTGCACCTGGGATCTCATGTTGGTGGCGTTGTCATGCGTTTCGTGGAAGTGGCAGGCGTGAGTACAGGACTCACCGCCTTCTTTAGCACATGTGCCTCACAGTGCACTGCCTCTCACTCGCAGGCGTGCCACTACGGCTGCCGTGATTTGGCAGGAGGTGCGCGCCTACTCCCCGACTCCCCTGGGACTATCTACTGCACCCGACAATCCATTTTGGCCGCGCTGTGATGTGTTTGGTGGAAGTAGCAGGAGTAAGTACAAGACTCAGCGCCTGCTTTAGCACGTGTGCCTCAAAGTCCACAGCCTCTCACTCGCAGGCGTGCCACTACGGCTGCCGTGATTTGGCAGGAGGTGCGCGCCTACTCCCCAACTCCCCTGGGACTATCTTGTGCACCCGGGAATCCGTTTTGGCCGCGCGGTGATGTCTTTCGTGGAAGTAGCAGGCGTGAGTACAAGGCTCGCCCTTTCCTCTTGCACACCGTCTCACTCTCACGCATGCCACTCCGTCGCCCGTGAGTTCCCGGAGTTGCGCCTCTATTGGCGAGGTTCCCCTGGGTCTAGTGCACCTGGGATCTCATGTTGGTGGCGTTGTCATGCGTTTCGTGGAAGTGGCAGGCGTGAGTACAGGACTCACCGCCTTCTTTAGCACATGTGCCTCACAGTGCACTGCCTCTCACTCGCAGGCGTGCCACTACGGCTGCCGTGATTTGGCAGGAGGTGCCCGACTACTCTCCAACTCCCCTGGGACTATCTACTGCACCCGGGAATCCGTTTTGTCCGCGTTGTCATGCGTTTCGTGGAAGTGGCATGCGTTGTCATACAAGGCTCACCGCCTTCTTTAGCACATGTGCCTCATAGTGCACAGCCTCTCACTCGCAGGCGTGCCACACCGGCGCCCGTGATTTGGCAGGAGGTGCGCGCCTACTCCCCGACTCCCCTGGGACTATCTACTGCACCCGACAATCCATTTTGGCCGCGCTGTGATGTGTTTGGTGGAAGTAGCAGGCGTGAGTACAAGACTCAGCGCCTGCTTTAGCACGTGTGCCTCAAAGTCCACAGCCTCTCACTCGCAGGCGTGCCACTACGGCTGCCGTGATTTGGCAGGAGGTGCGCGCCTACTCCCCAACTCCCCTGGGACTATCTTGTGCACCCGGGAATCCGTTTTGGCCGCGCGGTGATGTCTTTCGTGGAAGTAGCAGGCGTGAGTACAAGGCTCGCCCTTTCCTCTTGCACACCGTCTCACTCTCACGCATGCCACTCCGTCGCCCGTGAGTTCCCGGAGTTGCGCCTCTATTGGCGAGGTTCCCCTGGGTCTAGTGCACCTGGGATCTCATGTTGGTGGCGTTGTCATGCGTTTCGTGGAAGTGGCAGGCGTGAGTACAGGACTCACCGCCTTCTTTAGCACATGTGCCTCACAGTGCACTGCCTCTCACTCGCAGGCGTGCCACTACGGCTGCCGTGATTTGGCAGGAGGTGCGCGCCTACTCCCCGACTCCCCTGGGACTATCTACTGCACCCGACAATCCATTTTGGCCGCGCTGTGATGTGTTTGGTGGAAGTAGCAGGAGTAAGTACAAGACTCAGCGCCTGCTTTAGCACGTGTGCCTCAAAGTCCACAGCCTCTCACTCGCAGGCGTGCCACTACGGCTGCCGTGATTTGGCAGGAGGTGCGCGCCTACTCCCCAACTCCCCTGGGACTATCTTGTGCACCCGGGAATCCGTTTTGGCCGCGCGGTGATGTCTTTCGTGGAAGTAGCAGGCGTGAGTACAAGGCTCGCCCTTTCCTCTTGCACACCGTCTCACTCTCACGCATGCCACTCCGTCGCCCGTGAGTTCCCGGAGTTGCGCCTCTATTGGCGAGGTTCCCCTGGGTCTAGTGCACCTGGGATCTCATGTTGGTGGCGTTGTCATGCGTTTCGTGGAAGTGGCAGGCGTGAGTACAGGACTCACCGCCTTCTTTAGCACATGTGCCTCACAGTGCACTGCCTCTCACTCGCAGGCGTGCCACTACAGCTGCCGTGATTTGGCAGGAGGTGCCCGACTACTCTCCAACTCCCCTGGGACTATCTACTGCACCCGGGAATCCGTTTTGTCCGCGTTGTCATGCGTTTCGTGGAAGTGGCATGCGTTGTCATACAAGGCTCACCGCCTTCTTTAGCACATGTGCCTCATAGTGCACAGCCTCTCACTCGCAGGCGTGCCACACCGGCGCCCGTGATTTGGCAGGAGGTGCGCGCCTACTCCCCGACTCCCCTGGGACTATCTACTGCACCCGACAATCCATTTTGGCCGCGCTGTGATGTGTTTGGTGGAAGTAGCAGGCGTGAGTACAAGACTCAGCGCCTGCTTTAGCACGTGTGCCTCAAAGTCCACAGCCTCTCACTCGCAGGCGTGCCACTACGGCTGCCGTGATTTGGCAGGAGGTGCGCGCCTACTCCCCAACTCCCCTGGGACTATCTTGTGCACCCGGGAATCCGTTTTGGCCGCGCGGTGATGTCTTTCGTGGAAGTAGCAGGCGTGAGTACAAGGCTCGCCCTTTCCTCTTGCACACCGTCTCACTCTCACGCATGCCACTCCGTCGCCCGTGAGTTCCCGGAGTTGCGCCTCTATTGGCGAGGTTCCCCTGGGTCTAGTGCACCTGGGATCTCATGTTGGTGGCGTTGTCATGCGTTTCGTGGAAGTGGCAGGCGTGAGTACAGGACTCACCGCCTTCTTTAGCACATGTGCCTCACAGTGCACTGCCTCTCACTCGCAGGCGTGCCACTACGGCTGCCGTGATTTGGCAGGAGGTGCGCGCCTACTCCCCGACTCCCCTGGGACTATCTACTGCACCCGACAATCCATTTTGGCCGCGCTGTGATGTGTTTGGTGGAAGTAGCAGGAGTAAGTACAAGACTCAGCGCCTGCTTTAGCACGTGTGCCTCAAAGTCCACAGCCTCTCACTCGCAGGCGTGCCACTACGGCTGCCGTGATTTGGCAGGAGGTGCGCGCCTACTCCCCAACTCCCCTGGGACTATCTTGTGCACCCGGGAATCCGTTTTGGCCGCGCGGTGATGTCTTTCGTGGAAGTAGCAGGCGTGAGTACAAGGCTCGCCCTTTCCTCTTGCACACCGTCTCACTCTCACGCATGCCACTCCGTCGCCCGTGAGTTCCCGGAGTTGCGCCTCTATTGGCGAGGTTCCCCTGGGTCTAGTGCACCTGGGATCTCATGTTGGTGGCGTTGTCATGCGTTTCGTGGAAGTGGCAGGCGTGAGTACAGGACTCACCGCCTTCTTTAGCACATGTGCCTCACAGTGCACTGCCTCTCACTCGCAGGCGTGCCACTACGGCTGCCGTGATTTGGCAGGAGGTGCCCGACTACTCTCCAACTCCCCTGGGACTATCTACTGCACCCGGGAATCCGTTTTGTCCGCGTTGTCATGCGTTTCGTGGAAGTGGCATGCGTTGTCATACAAGGCTCACCGCCTTCTTTAGCACATGTGCCTCATAGTGCACAGCCTCTCACTCGCAGGCGTGCCACACCGGCGCCCGTGATTTGGCAGGAGGTGCGCGCCTACTCCCCGACTCCCCTGGGACTATCTACTGCACCCGACAATCCATTTTGGCCGCGCTGTGATGTGTTTGGTGGAAGTAGCAGGCGTGAGTACAAGACTCAGCGCCTGCTTTAGCACGTGTGCCTCAAAGTCCACAGCCTCTCACTCGCAGGCGTGCCACTACGGCTGCCGTGATTTGGCAGGAGGTGCGCGCCTACTCCCCAACTCCCCTGGGACTATCTTGTGCACCCGGGAATCCGTTTTGGCCGCGCGGTGATGTCTTTCGTGGAAGTAGCAGGCGTGAGTACAAGGCTCGCCCTTTCCTCTTGCACACCGTCTCACTCTCACGCATGCCACTCCGTCGCCCGTGAGTTCCCGGAGTTGCGCCTCTATTGGCGAGGTTCCCCTGGGTCTAGTGCACCTGGGATCTCATGTTGGTGGCGTTGTCATGCGTTTCGTGGAAGTGGCAGGCGTGAGTACAGGACTCACCGCCTTCTTTAGCACATGTGCCTCACAGTGCACTGCCTCTCACTCGCAGGCGTGCCACTACGGCTGCCGTGATTTGGCAGGAGGTGCGCGCCTACTCCCCGACTCCCCTGGGACTATCTACTGCACCCGACAATCCATTTTGGCCGCGCTCTGATGTGTTTGGTGGAAGTAGCAGGAGTAAGTACAAGACTCAGCGCCTGCTTTAGCACGTGTGCCTCAAAGTCCACAGCCTCTCACTCGCAGGCGTGCCACTACGGCTGCCGTGATTTGGCAGGAGGTGCGCGCCTACTCCCCAACTCCCCTGGGACTATCTTGTGCACCCGGGAATCCGTTTTGGCCGCGCGGTGATGTCTTTCGTGGAAGTAGCAGGCGTGAGTACAAGGCTCGCCCTTTCCTCTTGCACACCGTCTCACTCTCACGCATGCCACTCCGTCGCCCGTGAGTTCCCGGAGTTGCGCCTCTATTGGCGAGGTTCCCCTGGGTCTAGTGCACCTGGGATCTCATGTTGGTGGCGTTGTCATGCGTTTCGTGGAAGTGGCAGGCGTGAGTACAGGACTCACCGCCTTCTTTAGCACATGTGCCTCACAGTGCACTGCCTCTCACTCGCAGGCGTGCCACTACGGCTGCCGTGATTTGGCAGGAGGTGCCCGACTACTCTCCAACTCCCCTGGGACTATCTACTGCACCCGGGAATCCGTTTTGTCCGCGTTGTCATGCGTTTCGTGGAAGTGGCATGCGTTGTCATACAAGGCTCACCGCCTTCTTTAGCACATGTGCCTCATAGTGCACAGCCTCTCACTCGCAGGCGTGCCACACCGGCGCCCGTGATTTGGCAGGAGGTGCGCGCCTACTCCCCGACTCCCCTGGGACTATCTACTGCACCCGACAATCCATTTTGGCCGCGCTGTGATGTGTTTGGTGGAAGTAGCAGGCGTGAGTACAAGACTCAGCGCCTGCTTTAGCACGTGTGCCTCAAAGTCCACAGCCTCTCACTCGCAGGCGTGCCACTACGGCTGCCGTGATTTGGCAGGAGGTGCGCGCCTACTCCCCAACTCCCCTGGGACTATCTTGTGCACCCGGGAATCCGTTTTGGCCGCGCGGTGATGTCTTTCGTGGAAGTAGCAGGCGTGAGTACAAGGCTCGCCCTTTCCTCTTGCACACCGTCTCACTCTCACGCATGCCACTCCGTCGCCCGTGAGTTCCCGGAGTTGCGCCTCTATTGGCGAGGTTCCCCTGGGTCTAGTGCACCTGGGATCTCATGTTGGTGGCGTTGTCATGCGTTTCGTGGAAGTGGCAGGCGTGAGTACAGGACTCACCGCCTTCTTTAGCACATGTGCCTCACAGTGCACTGCCTCTCACTCGCAGGCGTGCCACTACGGCTGCCGTGATTTGGCAGGAGGTGCGCGCCTACTCCCCGACTCCCCTGGGACTATCTACTGCACCCGACAATCCATTTTGGCCGCGCTGTGATGTGTTTGGTGGAAGTAGCAGGAGTAAGTACAAGACTCAGCGCCTGCTTTAGCACGTGTGCCTCAAAGTCCACAGCCTCTCACTCGCAGGCGTGCCACTACGGCTGCCGTGATTTGGCAGGAGGTGCGCGCCTACTCCCCAACTCCCCTGGGACTATCTTGTGCACCCGGGAATCCGTTTTGGCCGCGCGGTGATGTCTTTCGTGGAAGTAGCAGGCGTGAGTACAAGGCTCGCCCTTTCCTCTTGCACACCGTCTCACTCTCACGCATGCCACTCCGTCGCCCGTGAGTTCCCGGAGTTGCGCCTCTATTGGCGAGGTTCCCCTGGGTCTAGTGCACCTGGGATCTCATGTTGGTGGCGTTGTCATGCGTTTCGTGGAAGTGGCAGGCGTGAGTACAGGACTCACCGCCTTCTTTAGCACATGTGCCTCACAGTGCACTGCCTCTCACTCGCAGGCGTGCCACTACGGCTGCCGTGATTTGGCAGGAGGTGCCCGACTACTCTCCAACTCCCCTGGGACTATCTACTGCACCCGGGAATCCGTTTTGTCCGCGTTGTCATGCGTTTCGTGGAAGTGGCATGCGTTGTCATACAAGGCTCACCGCCTTCTTTAGCACATGTGCCTCATAGTGCACAGCCTCTCACTCGCAGGCGTGCCACACCGGCGCCCGTGATTTGGCAGGAGGTGCGCGCCTACTCCCCGACTCCCCTGGGACTATCTACTGCACCCGACAATCCATTTTGGCCGCGCTGTGATGTGTTTGGTGGAAGTAGCAGGCGTGAGTACAAGACTCAGCGCCTGCTTTAGCACGTGTGCCTCAAAGTCCACAGCCTCTCACTCGCAGGCGTGCCACTACGGCTGCCGTGATTTGGCAGGAGGTGCGCGCCTACTCCCCAACTCCCCTGGGACTATCTTGTGCACCCGGGAATCCGTTTTGGCCGCGCGGTGATGTCTTTCGTGGAAGTAGCAGGCGTGAGTACAAGGCTCGCCCTTTCCTCTTGCACACCGTCTCACTCTCACGCATGCCACTCCGTCGCCCGTGAGTTCCCGGAGTTGCGCCTCTATTGGCGAGGTTCCCCTGGGTCTAGTGCACCTGGGATCTCATGTTGGTGGCGTTGTCATGCGTTTCGTGGAAGTGGCAGGCGTGAGTACAGGACTCACCGCCTTCTTTAGCACATGTGCCTCACAGTGCACTGCCTCTCACTCGCAGGCGTGCCACTACGGCTGCCGTGATTTGGCAGGAGGTGCGCGCCTACTCCCCGACTCCCCTGGGACTATCTACTGCACCCGACAATCCATTTTGGCCGCGCTCTGATGTGTTTGGTGGAAGTAGCAGGAGTAAGTACAAGACTCAGCGCCTGCTTTAGCACGTGTGCCTCAAAGTCCACAGCCTCTCACTCGCAGGCGTGCCACTACGGCTGCCGTGATTTGGCAGGAGGTGCGCGCCTACTCCCCAACTCCCCTGGGACTATCTTGTGCACCCGGGAATCCGTTTTGGCCGCGCGGTGATGTCTTTCGTGGAAGTAGCAGGCGTGAGTACAAGGCTCGCCCTTTCCTCTTGCACACCGTCTCACTCTCACGCATGCCACTCCGTCGCCCGTGAGTTCCCGGAGTTGCGCCTCTATTGGCGAGGTTCCCCTGGGTCTAGTGCACCTGGGATCTCATGTTGGTGGCGTTGTCATGCGTTTCGTGGAAGTGGCAGGCGTGAGTACAGGACTCACCGCCTTCTTTAGCACATGTGCCTCACAGTGCACTGCCTCTCACTCGCAGGCGTGCCACTACGGCTGCCGTGATTTGGCAGGAGGTGCCCGACTACTCTCCAACTCCCCTGGGACTATCTACTGCACCCGGGAATCCGTTTTGTCCGCGTTGTCATGCGTTTCGTGGAAGTGGCATGCGTTGTCATACAAGGCTCACCGCCTTCTTTAGCACATGTGCCTCATAGTGCACAGCCTCTCACTCGCAGGCGTGCCACACCGGCGCCCGTGATTTGGCAGGAGGTGCGCGCCTACTCCCCGACTCCCCTGGGACTATCTACTGCACCCGACAATCCATTTTGGCCGCGCTGTGATGTGTTTGGTGGAAGTAGCAGGCGTGAGTACAAGACTCAGCGCCTGCTTTAGCACGTGTGCCTCAAAGTCCACAGCCTCTCACTCGCAGGCGTGCCACTACGGCTGCCGTGATTTGGCAGGAGGTGCGCGCCTACTCCCCAACTCCCCTGGGACTATCTTGTGCACCCGGGAATCCGTTTTGGCCGCGCGGTGATGTCTTTCGTGGAAGTAGCAGGCGTGAGTACAAGGCTCGCCCTTTCCTCTTGCACACCGTCTCACTCTCACGCATGCCACTCCGTCGCCCGTGAGTTCCCGGAGTTGCGCCTCTATTGGCGAGGTTCCCCTGGGTCTAGTGCACCTGGGATCTCATGTTGGTGGCGTTGTCATGCGTTTCGTGGAAGTGGCAGGCGTGAGTACAGGACTCACCGCCTTCTTTAGCACATGTGCCTCACAGTGCACTGCCTCTCACTCGCAGGCGTGCCACTACGGCTGCCGTGATTTGGCAGGAGGTGCGCGCCTACTCCCCGACTCCCCTGGGACTATCTACTGCACCCGACAATCCATTTTGGCCGCGCTGTGATGTGTTTGGTGGAAGTAGCAGGAGTAAGTACAAGACTCAGCGCCTGCTTTAGCACGTGTGCCTCAAAGTCCACAGCCTCTCACTCGCAGGCGTGCCACTACGGCTGCCGTGATTTGGCAGGAGGTGCGCGCCTACTCCCCAACTCCCCTGGGACTATCTTGTGCACCCGGGAATCCGTTTTGGCCGCGCGGTGATGTCTTTCGTGGAAGTAGCAGGCGTGAGTACAAGGCTCGCCCTTTCCTCTTGCACACCGTCTCACTCTCACGCATGCCACTCCGTCGCCCGTGAGTTCCCGGAGTTGCGCCTCTATTGGCGAGGTTCCCCTGGGTCTAGTGCACCTGGGATCTCATGTTGGTGGCGTTGTCATGCGTTTCGTGGAAGTGGCAGGCGTGAGTACAGGACTCACCGCCTTCTTTAGCACATGTGCCTCACAGTGCACTGCCTCTCACTCGCAGGCGTGCCACTACGGCTGCCGTGATTTGGCAGGAGGTGCCCGACTACTCTCCAACTCCCCTGGGACTATCTACTGCACCCGGGAATCCGTTTTGTCCGCGTTGTCATGCGTTTCGTGGAAGTGGCATGCGTTGTCATACAAGGCTCACCGCCTTCTTTAGCACATGTGCCTCATAGTGCACAGCCTCTCACTCGCAGGCGTGCCACACCGGCGCCCGTGATTTGGCAGGAGGTGCGCGCCTACTCCCCGACTCCCCTGGGACTATCTACTGCACCCGACAATCCATTTTGGCCGCGCTGTGATGTGTTTGGTGGAAGTAGCAGGCGTGAGTACAAGACTCAGCGCCTGCTTTAGCACGTGTGCCTCAAAGTCCACAGCCTCTCACTCGCAGGCGTGCCACTACGGCTGCCGTGATTTGGCAGGAGGTGCGCGCCTACTCCCCAACTCCCCTGGGACTATCTTGTGCACCCGGGAATCCGTTTTGGCCGCGCGGTGATGTCTTTCGTGGAAGTAGCAGGCGTGAGTACAAGGCTCGCCCTTTCCTCTTGCACACCGTCTCACTCTCACGCATGCCACTCCGTCGCCCGTGAGTTCCCGGAGTTGCGCCTCTATTGGCGAGGTTCCCCTGGGTCTAGTGCACCTGGGATCTCATGTTGGTGGCGTTGTCATGCGTTTCGTGGAAGTGGCAGGCGTGAGTACAGGACTCACCGCCTTCTTTAGCACATGTGCCTCACAGTGCACTGCCTCTCACTCGCAGGCGTGCCACTACGGCTGCCGTGATTTGGCAGGAGGTGCGCGCCTACTCCCCGACTCCCCTGGGACTATCTACTGCACCCGACAATCCATTTTGGCCGCGCTGTGATGTGTTTGGTGGAAGTAGCAGGAGTAAGTACAAGACTCAGCGCCTGCTTTAGCACGTGTGCCTCAAAGTCCACAGCCTCTCACTCGCAGGCGTGCCACTACGGCTGCCGTGATTTGGCAGGAGGTGCGCGCCTACTCCCCAACTCCCCTGGGACTATCTTGTGCACCCGGGAATCCGTTTTGGCCGCGCGGTGATGTCTTTCGTGGAAGTAGCAGGCGTGAGTACAAGGCTCGCCCTTTCCTCTTGCACACCGTCTCACTCTCACGCATGCCACTCCGTCGCCCGTGAGTTCCCGGAGTTGCGCCTTTATTGGCGAGGTTCCCCTGGGTCTAGTGCACCTGGGATCTCATGTTGGTGGCGTTGTCATGCGTTTCGTGGAAGTGGCAGGCGTGAGTACAGGACTCACCGCCTTCTTTAGCACATGTGCCTCACAGTGCACTGCCTCTCACTCGCAGGCGTGCCACTACGGCTGCCGTGATTTGGCAGGAGGTGCCCGACTACTCTCCAACTCCCCTGGGACTATCTACTGCACCCGGGAATCCGTTTTGTCCGCGTTGTCATGCGTTTCGTGGAAGTGGCATGCGTTGTCATACAAGGCTCACCGCCTTCTTTAGCACATGTGCCTCATAGTGCACAGCCTCTCACTCGCAGGCGTGCCACACCGGCGCCCGTGATTTGGCAGGAGGTGCGCGCCTACTCCCCGACTCCCCTGGGACTATCTACTGCACCCGACAATCCATTTTGGCCGCGCTGTGATGTGTTTGGTGGAAGTAGCAGGCGTGAGTACAAGACTCAGCGCCTGCTTTAGCACGTGTGCCTCAAAGTCCACAGCCTCTCACTCGCAGGCGTGCCACTACGGCTGCCGTGATTTGGCAGGAGGTGCGCGCCTACTCCCCAACTCCCCTGGGACTATCTTGTGCACCCGGGAATCCGTTTTGGCCGCGCGGTGATGTCTTTCGTGGAAGTAGCAGGCGTGAGTACAAGGCTCGCCCTTTCCTCTTGCACACCGTCTCACTCTCACGCATGCCACTCCGTCGCCCGTGAGTTCCCGGAGTTGCGCCTCTATTGGCGAGGTTCCCCTGGGTCTAGTGCACCTGGGATCTCATGTTGGTGGCGTTGTCATGCGTTTCGTGGAAGTGGCAGGCGTGAGTACAGGACTCACCGCCTTCTTTAGCACATGTGCCTCACAGTGCACTGCCTCTCACTCGCAGGCGTGCCACTACGGCTGCCGTGATTTGGCAGGAGGTGCGCGCCTACTCCCCGACTCCCCTGGGACTATCTACTGCACCCGACAATCCATTTTGGCCGCGCTGTGATGTGTTTGGTGGAAGTAGCAGGAGTAAGTACAAGACTCAGCGCCTGCTTTAGCACGTGTGCCTCAAAGTCCACAGCCTCTCACTCGCAGGCGTGCCACTACGGCTGCCGTGATTTGGCAGGAGGTGCGCGCCTACTCCCCAACTCCCCTGGGACTATCTTGTGCACCCGGGAATCCGTTTTGGCCGCGCGGTGATGTCTTTCGTGGAAGTAGCAGGCGTGAGTACAAGGCTCGCCCTTTCCTCTTGCACACCGTCTCACTCTCACGCATGCCACTCCGTCGCCCGTGAGTTCCCGGAGTTGCGCCTCTATTGGCGAGGTTCCCCTGGGTCTAGTGCACCTGGGATCTCATGTTGGTGGCGTTGTCATGCGTTTCGTGGAAGTGGCAGGCGTGAGTACAGGACTCACCGCCTTCTTTAGCACATGTGCCTCACAGTGCACTGCCTCTCACTCGCAGGCGTGCCACTACGGCTGCCGTGATTTGGCAGGAGGTGCCCGACTACTCTCCAACTCCCCTGGGACTATCTACTGCACCCGGGAATCCGTTTTGTCCGCGTTGTCATGCGTTTCGTGGAAGTGGCATGCGTTGTCATACAAGGCTCACCGCCTTCTTTAGCACATGTGCCTCATAGTGCACAGCCTCTCACTCGCAGGCGTGCCACACCGGCGCCCGTGATTTGGCAGGAGGTGCGCGCCTACTCCCCGACTCCCCTGGGACTATCTACTGCACCCGACAATCCATTTTGGCCGCGCTGTGATGTGTTTGGTGGAAGTAGCAGGCGTGAGTACAAGACTCAGCGCCTGCTTTAGCACGTGTGCCTCAAAGTCCACAGCCTCTCACTCGCAGGCGTGCCACTACGGCTGCCGTGATTTGGCAGGAGGTGCGCGCCTACTCCCCAACTCCCCTGGGACTATCTTGTGCACCCGGGAATCCGTTTTGGCCGCGCGGTGATGTCTTTCGTGGAAGTAGCAGGCGTGAGTACAAGGCTCGCCCTTTCCTCTTGCACACCGTCTCACTCTCACGCATGCCACTCCGTCGCCCGTGAGTTCCCGGAGTTGCGCCTCTATTGGCGAGGTTCCCCTGGGTCTAGTGCACCTGGGATCTCATGTTGGTGGCGTTGTCATGCGTTTCGTGGAAGTGGCAGGCGTGAGTACAGGACTCACCGCCTTCTTTAGCACATGTGCCTCACAGTGCACTGCCTCTCACTCGCAGGCGTGCCACTACGGCTGCCGTGATTTGGCAGGAGGTGCGCGCCTACTCCCCGACTCCCCTGGGACTATCTACTGCACCCGACAATCCATTTTGGCCGCGCTGTGATGTGTTTGGTGGAAGTAGCAGGAGTAAGTACAAGACTCAGCGCCTGCTTTAGCACGTGTGCCTCAAAGTCCACAGCCTCTCACTCGCAGGCGTGCCACTACGGCTGCCGTGATTTGGCAGGAGGTGCGCGCCTACTCCCCAACTCCCCTGGGACTATCTTGTGCACCCGGGAATCCGTTTTGGCCGCGCGGTGATGTCTTTCGTGGAAGTAGCAGGCGTGAGTACAAGGCTCGCCCTTTCCTCTTGCACACCGTCTCACTCTCACGCATGCCACTCCGTCGCCCGTGAGTTCCCGGAGTTGCGCCTCTATTGGCGAGGTTCCCCTGGGTCTAGTGCACCTGGGATCTCATGTTGGTGGCGTTGTCATGCGTTTCGTGGAAGTGGCAGGCGTGAGTACAGGACTCACCGCCTTCTTTAGCACATGTGCCTCACAGTGCACTGCCTCTCACTCGCAGGCGTGCCACTACGGCTGCCGTGATTTGGCAGGAGGTGCCCGACTACTCTCCAACTCCCCTGGGACTATCTACTGCACCCGGGAATCCGTTTTGTCCGCGTTGTCATGCGTTTCGTGGAAGTGGCATGCGTTGTCATACAAGGCTCACCGCCTTCTTTAGCACATGTGCCTCATAGTGCACAGCCTCTCACTCGCAGGCGTGCCACACCGGCGCCCGTGATTTGGCAGGAGGTGCGCGCCTACTCCCCGACTCCCCTGGGACTATCTACTGCACCCGACAATCCATTTTGGCCGCGCTGTGATGTGTTTGGTGGAAGTAGCAGGCGTGAGTACAAGACTCAGCGCCTGCTTTAGCACGTGTGCCTCAAAGTCCACAGCCTCTCACTCGCAGGCGTGCCACTACGGCTGCCGTGATTTGGCAGGAGGTGCGCGCCTACTCCCCAACTCCCCTGGGACTATCTTGTGCACCCGGGAATCCGTTTTGGCCGCGCGGTGATGTCTTTCGTGGAAGTAGCAGGCGTGAGTACAAGGCTCGCCCTTTCCTCTTGCACACCGTCTCACTCTCACGCATGCCACTCCGTCGCCCGTGAGTTCCCGGAGTTGCGCCTCTATTGGCGAGGTTCCCCTGGGTCTAGTGCACCTGGGATCTCATGTTGGTGGCGTTGTCATGCGTTTCGTGGAAGTGGCAGGCGTGAGTACAGGACTCACCGCCTTCTTTAGCACATGTGCCTCACAGTGCACTGCCTCTCACTCGCAGGCGTGCCACTACGGCTGCCGTGATTTGGCAGGAGGTGCGCGCCTACTCCCCGACTCCCCTGGGACTATCTACTGCACCCGACAATCCATTTTGGCCGCGCTCTGATGTGTTTGGTGGAAGTAGCAGGAGTAAGTACAAGACTCAGCGCCTGCTTTAGCACGTGTGCCTCAAAGTCCACAGCCTCTCACTCGCAGGCGTGCCACTACGGCTGCCGTGATTTGGCAGGAGGTGCGCGCCTACTCCCCAACTCCCCTGGGACTATCTTGTGCACCCGGGAATCCGTTTTGGCCGCGCGGTGATGTCTTTCGTGGAAGTAGCAGGCGTGAGTACAAGGCTCGCCCTTTCCTCTTGCACACCGTCTCACTCTCACGCATGCCACTCCGTCGCCCGTGAGTTCCCGGAGTTGCGCCTCTATTGGCGAGGTTCCCCTGGGTCTAGTGCACCTGGGATCTCATGTTGGTGGCGTTGTCATGCGTTTCGTGGAAGTGGCAGGCGTGAGTACAGGACTCACCGCCTTCTTTAGCACATGTGCCTCACAGTGCACTGCCTCTCACTCGCAGGCGTGCCACTACGGCTGCCGTGATTTGGCAGGAGGTGCCCGACTACTCTCCAACTCCCCTGGGACTATCTACTGCACCCGGGAATCCGTTTTGTCCGCGTTGTCATGCGTTTCGTGGAAGTGGCATGCGTTGTCATACAAGGCTCACCGCCTTCTTTAGCACATGTGCCTCATAGTGCACAGCCTCTCACTCGCAGGCGTGCCACACCGGCGCCCGTGATTTGGCAGGAGGTGCGCGCCTACTCCCCGACTCCCCTGGGACTATCTACTGCACCCGACAATCCATTTTGGCCGCGCTGTGATGTGTTTGGTGGAAGTAGCAGGCGTGAGTACAAGACTCAGCGCCTGCTTTAGCACGTGTGCCTCAAAGTCCACAGCCTCTCACTCGCAGGCGTGCCACTACGGCTGCCGTGATTTGGCAGGAGGTGCGCGCCTACTCCCCAACTCCCCTGGGACTATCTTGTGCACCCGGGAATCCGTTTTGGCCGCGCGGTGATGTCTTTCGTGGAAGTAGCAGGCGTGAGTACAAGGCTCGCCCTTTCCTCTTGCACACCGTCTCACTCTCACGCATGCCACTCCGTCGCCCGTGAGTTCCCGGAGTTGCGCCTCTATTGGCGAGGTTCCCCTGGGTCTAGTGCACCTGGGATCTCATGTTGGTGGCGTTGTCATGCGTTTCGTGGAAGTGGCAGGCGTGAGTACAGGACTCACCGCCTTCTTTAGCACATGTGCCTCACAGTGCACTGCCTCTCACTCGCAGGCGTGCCACTACGGCTGCCGTGATTTGGCAGGAGGTGCGCGCCTACTCCCCGACTCCCCTGGGACTATCTACTGCACCCGACAATCCATTTTGGCCGCGCTGTGATGTGTTTGGTGGAAGTAGCAGGAGTAAGTACAAGACTCAGCGCCTGCTTTAGCACGTGTGCCTCAAAGTCCACAGCCTCTCACTCGCAGGCGTGCCACTACGGCTGCCGTGATTTGGCAGGAGGTGCGCGCCTACTCCCCAACTCCCCTGGGACTATCTTGTGCACCCGGGAATCCGTTTTGGCCGCGCGGTGATGTCTTTCGTGGAAGTAGCAGGCGTGAGTACAAGGCTCGCCCTTTCCTCTTGCACACCGTCTCACTCTCACGCATGCCACTCCGTCGCCCGTGAGTTCCCGGAGTTGCGCCTCTATTGGCGAGGTTCCCCTGGGTCTAGTGCACCTGGGATCTCATGTTGGTGGCGTTGTCATGCGTTTCGTGGAAGTGGCAGGCGTGAGTACAGGACTCACCGCCTTCTTTAGCACATGTGCCTCACAGTGCACTGCCTCTCACTCGCAGGCGTGCCACTACGGCTGCCGTGATTTGGCAGGAGGTGCCCGACTACTCTCCAACTCCCCTGGGACTATCTACTGCACCCGGGAATCCGTTTTGTCCGCGTTGTCATGCGTTTCGTGGAAGTGGCATGCGTTGTCATACAAGGCTCACCGCCTTCTTTAGCACATGTGCCTCATAGTGCACAGCCTCTCACTCGCAGGCGTGCCACACCGGCGCCCGTGATTTGGCAGGAGGTGCGCGCCTACTCCCCGACTCCCCTGGGACTATCTACTGCACCCGACAATCCATTTTGGCCGCGCTGTGATGTGTTTGGTGGAAGTAGCAGGCGTGAGTACAAGACTCAGCGCCTGCTTTAGCACGTGTGCCTCAAAGTCCACAGCCTCTCACTCGCAGGCGTGCCACTACGGCTGCCGTGATTTGGCAGGAGGTGCGCGCCTACTCCCCAACTCCCCTGGGACTATCTTGTGCACCCGGGAATCCGTTTTGGCCGCGCGGTGATGTCTTTCGTGGAAGTAGCAGGCGTGAGTACAAGGCTCGCCCTTTCCTCTTGCACACCGTCTCACTCTCACGCATGCCACTCCGTCGCCCGTGAGTTCCCGGAGTTGCGCCTCTATTGGCGAGGTTCCCCTGGGTCTAGTGCACCTGGGATCTCATGTTGGTGGCGTTGTCATGCGTTTCGTGGAAGTGGCAGGCGTGAGTACAGGACTCACCGCCTTCTTTAGCACATGTGCCTCACAGTGCACTGCCTCTCACTCGCAGGCGTGCCACTACGGCTGCCGTGATTTGGCAGGAGGTGCGCGCCTACTCCCCGACTCCCCTGGGACTATCTACTGCACCCGACAATCCATTTTGGCCGCGCTGTGATGTGTTTGGTGGAAGTAGCAGGAGTAAGTACAAGACTCAGCGCCTGCTTTAGCACGTGTGCCTCAAAGTCCACAGCCTCTCACTCGCAGGCGTGCCACTACGGCTGCCGTGATTTGGCAGGAGGTGCGCGCCTACTCCCCAACTCCCCTGGGACTATCTTGTGCACCCGGGAATCCGTTTTGGCCGCGCGGTGATGTCTTTCGTGGAAGTAGCAGGCGTGAGTACAAGGCTCGCCCTTTCCTCTTGCACACCGTCTCACTCTCACGCATGCCACTCCGTCGCCCGTGAGTTCCCGGAGTTGCGCCTCTATTGGCGAGGTTCCCCTGGGTCTAGTGCACCTGGGATCTCATGTTGGTGGCGTTGTCATGCGTTTCGTGGAAGTGGCAGGCGTGAGTACAGGACTCACCGCCTTCTTTAGCACATGTGCCTCACAGTGCACTGCCTCTCACTCGCAGGCGTGCCACTACGGCTGCCGTGATTTGGCAGGAGGTGCCCGACTACTCTCCAACTCCCCTGGGACTATCTACTGCACCCGGGAATCCGTTTTGTCCGCGTTGTCATGCGTTTCGTGGAAGTGGCATGCGTTGTCATACAAGGCTCACCGCCTTCTTTAGCACATGTGCCTCATAGTGCACAGCCTCTCACTCGCAGGCGTGCCACACCGGCGCCCGTGATTTGGCAGGAGGTGCGCGCCTACTCCCCGACTCCCCTGGGACTATCTACTGCACCCGACAATCCATTTTGGCCGCGCTGTGATGTGTTTGGTGGAAGTAGCAGGCGTGAGTACAAGACTCAGCGCCTGCTTTAGCACGTGTGCCTCAAAGTCCACAGCCTCTCACTCGCAGGCGTGCCACTACGGCTGCCGTGATTTGGCAGGAGGTGCGCGCCTACTCCCCAACTCCCCTGGGACTATCTTGTGCACCCGGGAATCCGTTTTGGCCGCGCGGTGATGTCTTTCGTGGAAGTAGCAGGCGTGAGTACAAGGCTCGCCCTTTCCTCTTGCACACCGTCTCACTCTCACGCATGCCACTCCGTCGCCCGTGAGTTCCCGGAGTTGCGCCTCTATTGGCGAGGTTCCCCTGGGTCTAGTGCACCTGGGATCTCATGTTGGTGGCGTTGTCATGCGTTTCGTGGAAGTGGCAGGCGTGAGTACAGGACTCACCGCCTTCTTTAGCACATGTGCCTCACAGTGCACTGCCTCTCACTCGCAGGCGTGCCACTACGGCTGCCGTGATTTGGCAGGAGGTGCGCGCCTACTCCCCGACTCCCCTGGGACTATCTACTGCACCCGACAATCCATTTTGGCCGCGCTGTGATGTGTTTGGTGGAAGTAGCAGGAGTAAGTACAAGACTCAGCGCCTGCTTTAGCACGTGTGCCTCAAAGTCCACAGCCTCTCACTCGCAGGCGTGCCACTACGGCTGCCGTGATTTGGCAGGAGGTGCGCGCCTACTCCCCAACTCCCCTGGGACTATCTTGTGCAGCCGGGAATCCGTTTTGGCCGCGCGGTGATGTCTTTCGTGGAAGTAGCAGGCGTGAGTACAAGGCTCGCCCTTTCCTCTTGCACACCGTCTCACTCTCACGCATGCCACTCCGTCGCCCGTGAGTTCCCGGAGTTGCGCCTCTATTGGCGAGGTTCCCCTGGGTCTAGTGCACCTGGGATCTCATGTTGGTGGCGTTGTCATGCGTTTCGTGGAAGTGGCAGGCGTGAGTACAGGACTCACCGCCTTCTTTAGCACATGTGCCTCACAGTGCACTGCCTCTCACTCGCAGGCGTGCCACTACGGCTGCCGTGATTTGGCAGGAGGTGCCCGACTACTCTCCAACTCCCCTGGGACTATCTACTGCACCCGGGAATCCGTTTTGTCCGCGTTGTCATGCGTTTCGTGGAAGTGGCATGCGTTGTCATACAAGGCTCACCGCCTTCTTTAGCACATGTGCCTCATAGTGCACAGCCTCTCACTCGCAGGCGTGCCACACCGGCGCCCGTGATTTGGCAGGAGGTGCGCGCCTACTCCCCGACTCCCCTGGGACTATCTACTGCACCCGACAATCCATTTTGGCCGCGCTGTGATGTGTTTGGTGGAAGTAGCAGGCGTGAGTACAAGACTCAGCGCCTGCTTTAGCACGTGTGCCTCAAAGTCCACAGCCTCTCACTCGCAGGCGTGCCACTACGGCTGCCGTGATTTGGCAGGAGGTGCGCGCCTACTCCCCAACTCCCCTGGGACTATCTTGTGCACCCGGGAATCCGTTTTGGCCGCGCGGTGATGTCTTTCGTGGAAGTAGCAGGCGTGAGTACAAGGCTCGCCCTTTCCTCTTGCACACCGTCTCACTCTCACGCATGCCACTCCGTCGCCCGTGAGTTCCCGGAGTTGCGCCTCTATTGGCGAGGTTCCCCTGGGTCTAGTGCACCTGGGATCTCATGTTGGTGGCGTTGTCATGCGTTTCGTGGAAGTGGCAGGCGTGAGTACAGGACTCACCGCCTTCTTTAGCACATGTGCCTCACAGTGCACTGCCTCTCACTCGCAGGCGTGCCACTACGGCTGCCGTGATTTGGCAGGAGGTGCGCGCCTACTCCCCGACTCCCCTGGGACTATCTACTGCACCCGACAATCCATTTTGGCCGCGCTGTGATGTGTTTGGTGGAAGTAGCAGGAGTAAGTACAAGACTCAGCGCCTGCTTTAGCACGTGTGCCTCAAAGTCCACAGCCTCTCACTCGCAGGCGTGCCACTACGGCTGCCGTGATTTGGCAGGAGGTGCGCGCCTACTCCCCAACTCCCCTGGGACTATCTTGTGCACCCGGGAATCCGTTTTGGCCGCGCGGTGATGTCTTTCGTGGAAGTAGCAGGCGTGAGTACAAGGCTCGCCCTTTCCTCTTGCACACCGTCTCACTCTCACGCATGCCACTCCGTCGCCCGTGAGTTCCCGGAGTTGCGCCTCTATTGGCGAGGTTCCCCTGGGTCTAGTGCACCTGGGATCTCATGTTGGTGGCGTTGTCATGCGTTTCGTGGAAGTGGCAGGCGTGAGTACAGGACTCACCGCCTTCTTTAGCACATGTGCCTCACAGTGCACTGCCTCTCACTCGCAGGCGTGCCACTACGGCTGCCGTGATTTGGCAGGAGGTGCCCGACTACTCTCCAACTCCCCTGGGACTATCTACTGCACCCGGGAATCCGTTTTGTCCGCGTTGTCATGCGTTTCGTGGAAGTGGCATGCGTTGTCATACAAGGCTCACCGCCTTCTTTAGCACATGTGCCTCATAGTGCACAGCCTCTCACTCGCAGGCGTGCCACACCGGCGCCCGTGATTTGGCAGGAGGTGCGCGCCTACTCCCCGACTCCCCTGGGACTATCTACTGCACCCGACAATCCATTTTGGCCGCGCTGTGATGTGTTTGGTGGAAGTAGCAGGCGTGAGTACAAGACTCAGCGCCTGCTTTAGCACGTGTGCCTCAAAGTCCACAGCCTCTCACTCGCAGGCGTGCCACTACGGCTGCCGTGATTTGGCAGGAGGTGCGCGCCTACTCCCCAACTCCCCTGGGACTATCTTGTGCACCCGGGAATCCGTTTTGGCCGCGCGGTGATGTCTTTCGTGGAAGTAGCAGGCGTGAGTACAAGGCTCGCCCTTTCCTCTTGCACACCGTCTCACTCTCACGCATGCCACTCCGTCGCCCGTGAGTTCCCGGAGTTGCGCCTCTATTGGCGAGGTTCCCCTGGGTCTAGTGCACCTGGGATCTCATGTTGGTGGCGTTGTCATGCGTTTCGTGGAAGTGGCAGGCGTGAGTACAGGACTCACCGCCTTCTTTAGCACATGTGCCTCACAGTGCACTGCCTCTCACTCGCAGGCGTGCCACTACGGCTGCCGTGATTTGGCAGGAGGTGCGCGCCTACTCCCCGACTCCCCTGGGACTATCTACTGCACCCGACAATCCATTTTGGCCGCGCTGTGATGTGTTTGGTGGAAGTAGCAGGAGTAAGTACAAGACTCAGCGCCTGCTTTAGCACGTGTGCCTCAAAGTCCACAGCCTCTCACTCGCAGGCGTGCCACTACGGCTGCCGTGATTTGGCAGGAGGTGCGCGCCTACTCCCCAACTCCCCTGGGACTATCTTGTGCACCCGGGAATCCGTTTTGGCCGCGCGGTGATGTCTTTCGTGGAAGTAGCAGGCGTGAGTACAAGGCTCGCCCTTTCCTCTTGCACACCGTCTCACTCTCACGCATGCCACTCCGTCGCCCGTGAGTTCCCGGAGTTGCGCCTCTATTGGCGAGGTTCCCCTGGGTCTAGTGCACCTGGGATCTCATGTTGGTGGCGTTGTCATGCGTTTCGTGGAAGTGGCAGGCGTGAGTACAGGACTCACCGCCTTCTTTAGCACATGTGCCTCACAGTGCACTGCCTCTCACTCGCAGGCGTGCCACTACGGCTGCCGTGATTTGGCAGGAGGTGCCCGACTACTCTCCAACTCCCCTGGGACTATCTACTGCACCCGGGAATCCGTTTTGTCCGCGTTGTCATGCGTTTCGTGGAAGTGGCATGCGTTGTCATACAAGGCTCACCGCCTTCTTTAGCACATGTGCCTCATAGTGCACAGCCTCTCACTCGCAGGCGTGCCACACCGGCGCCCGTGATTTGGCAGGAGGTGCGCGCCTACTCCCCGACTCCCCTGGGACTATCTACTGCACCCGACAATCCATTTTGGCCGCGCTGTGATGTGTTTGGTGGAAGTAGCAGGCGTGAGTACAAGACTCAGCGCCTGCTTTAGCACGTGTGCCTCAAAGTCCACAGCCTCTCACTCGCAGGCGTGCCACTACGGCTGCCGTGATTTGGCAGGAGGTGCGCGCCTACTCCCCAACTCCCCTGGGACTATCTTGTGCACCCGGGAATCCGTTTTGGCCGCGCGGTGATGTCTTTCGTGGAAGTAGCAGGCGTGAGTACAAGGCTCGCCCTTTCCTCTTGCACACCGTCTCACTCTCACGCATGCCACTCCGTCGCCCGTGAGTTCCCGGAGTTGCGCCTCTATTGGCGAGGTTCCCCTGGGTCTAGTGCACCTGGGATCTCATGTTGGTGGCGTTGTCATGCGTTTCGTGGAAGTGGCAGGCGTGAGTACAGGACTCACCGCCTTCTTTAGCACATGTGCCTCACAGTGCACTGCCTCTCACTCGCAGGCGTGCCACTACGGCTGCCGTGATTTGGCAGGAGGTGCGCGCCTACTCCCCGACTCCCCTGGGACTATCTACTGCACCCGACAATCCATTTTGGCCGCGCTGTGATGTGTTTGGTGGAAGTAGCAGGAGTAAGTACAAGACTCAGCGCCTGCTTTAGCACGTGTGCCTCAAAGTCCACAGCCTCTCACTCGCAGGCGTGCCACTACGGCTGCCGTGATTTGGCAGGAGGTGCGCGCCTACTCCCCAACTCCCCTGGGACTATCTTGTGCACCCGGGAATCCGTTTTGGCCGCGCGGTGATGTCTTTCGTGGAAGTAGCAGGCGTGAGTACAAGGCTCGCCCTTTCCTCTTGCACACCGTCTCACTCTCACGCATGCCACTCCGTCGCCCGTGAGTTCCCGGAGTTGCGCCTCTATTGGCGAGGTTCCCCTGGGTCTAGTGCACCTGGGATCTCATGTTGGTGGCGTTGTCATGCGTTTCGTGGAAGTGGCAGGCGTGAGTACAGGACTCACCGCCTTCTTTAGCACATGTGCCTCACAGTGCACTGCCTCTCACTCGCAGGCGTGCCACTACGGCTGCCGTGATTTGGCAGGAGGTGCCCGACTACTCTCCAACTCCCCTGGGACTATCTACTGCACCCGGGAATCCGTTTTGTCCGCGTTGTCATGCGTTTCGTGGAAGTGGCATGCGTTGTCATACAAGGCTCACCGCCTTCTTTAGCACATGTGCCTCATAGTGCACAGCCTCTCACTCGCAGGCGTGCCACACCGGCGCCCGTGATTTGGCAGGAGGTGCGCGCCTACTCCCCGACTCCCCTGGGACTATCTACTGCACCCGACAATCCATTTTGGCCGCGCTGTGATGTGTTTGGTGGAAGTAGCAGGCGTGAGTACAAGACTCAGCGCCTGCTTTAGCACGTGTGCCTCAAAGTCCACAGCCTCTCACTCGCAGGCGTGCCACTACGGCTGCCGTGATTTGGCAGGAGGTGCGCGCCTACTCCCCAACTCCCCTGGGACTATCTTGTGCACCCGGGAATCCGTTTTGGCCGCGCGGTGATGTCTTTCGTGGAAGTAGCAGGCGTGAGTACAAGGCTCGCCCTTTCCTCTTGCACACCGTCTCACTCTCACGCATGCCACTCCGTCGCCCGTGAGTTCCCGGAGTTGCGCCTCTATTGGCGAGGTTCCCCTGGGTCTAGTGCACCTGGGATCTCATGTTGGTGGCGTTGTCATGCGTTTCGTGGAAGTGGCAGGCGTGAGTACAGGACTCACCGCCTTCTTTAGCACATGTGCCTCACAGTGCACTGCCTCTCACTCGCAGGCGTGCCACTACGGCTGCCGTGATTTGGCAGGAGGTGCGCGCCTACTCCCCGACTCCCCTGGGACTATCTACTGCACCCGACAATCCATTTTGGCCGCGCTGTGATGTGTTTGGTGGAAGTAGCAGGAGTAAGTACAAGACTCAGCGCCTGCTTTAGCACGTGTGCCTCAAAGTCCACAGCCTCTCACTCGCAGGCGTGCCACTACGGCTGCCGTGATTTGGCAGGAGGTGCGCGCCTACTCCCCAACTCCCCTGGGACTATCTTGTGCACCCGGGAATCCGTTTTGGCCGCGCGGTGATGTCTTTCGTGGAAGTAGCAGGCGTGAGTACAAGGCTCGCCCTTTCCTCTTGCACACCGTCTCACTCTCACGCATGCCACTCCGTCGCCCGTGAGTTCCCGGAGTTGCGCCTCTATTGGCGAGGTTCCCCTGGGTCTAGTGCACCTGGGATCTCATGTTGGTGGCGTTGTCATGCGTTTCGTGGAAGTGGCAGGCGTGAGTACAGGACTCACCGCCTTCTTTAGCACATGTGCCTCACAGTGCACTGCCTCTCACTCGCAGGCGTGCCACTACGGCTGCCGTGATTTGGCAGGAGGTGCCCGACTACTCTCCAACTCCCCTGGGACTATCTACTGCACCCGGGAATCCGTTTTGTCCGCGTTGTCATGCGTTTCGTGGAAGTGGCATGCGTTGTCATACAAGGCTCACCGCCTTCTTTAGCACATGTGCCTCATAGTGCACAGCCTCTCACTCGCAGGCGTGCCACACCGGCGCCCGTGATTTGGCAGGAGGTGCGCGCCTACTCCCCGACTCCCCTGGGACTATCTACTGCACCCGACAATCCATTTTGGCCGCGCTGTGATGTGTTTGGTGGAAGTAGCAGGCGTGAGTACAAGACTCAGCGCCTGCTTTAGCACGTGTGCCTCAAAGTCCACAGCCTCTCACTCGCAGGCGTGCCACTACGGCTGCCGTGATTTGGCAGGAGGTGCGCGCCTACTCCCCAACTCCCCTGGGACTATCTTGTGCACCCGGGAATCCGTTTTGGCCGCGCGGTGATGTCTTTCGTGGAAGTAGCAGGCGTGAGTACAAGGCTCGCCCTTTCCTCTTGCACACCGTCTCACTCTCACGCATGCCACTCCGTCGCCCGTGAGTTCCCGGAGTTGCGCCTCTATTGGCGAGGTTCCCCTGGGTCTAGTGCACCTGGGATCTCATGTTGGTGGCGTTGTCATGCGTTTCGTGGAAGTGGCAGGCGTGAGTACAGGACTCACCGCCTTCTTTAGCACATGTGCCTCACAGTGCACTGCCTCTCACTCGCAGGCGTGCCACTACGGCTGCCGTGATTTGGCAGGAGGTGCGCGCCTACTCCCCGACTCCCCTGGGACTATCTACTGCACCCGACAATCCATTTTGGCCGCGCTGTGATGTGTTTGGTGGAAGTAGCAGGAGTAAGTACAAGACTCAGCGCCTGCTTTAGCACGTGTGCCTCAAAGTCCACAGCCTCTCACTCGCAGGCGTGCCACTACGGCTGCCGTGATTTGGCAGGAGGTGCGCGCCTACTCCCCAACTCCCCTGGGACTATCTTGTGCACCCGGGAATCCGTTTTGGCCGCGCGGTGATGTCTTTCGTGGAAGTAGCAGGCGTGAGTACAAGGCTCGCCCTTTCCTCTTGCACACCGTCTCACTCTCACGCATGCCACTCCGTCGCCCGTGAGTTCCCGGAGTTGCGCCTCTATTGGCGAGGTTCCCCTGGGTCTAGTGCACCTGGGATCTCATGTTGGTGGCGTTGTCATGCGTTTCGTGGAAGTGGCAGGCGTGAGTACAGGACTCACCGCCTTCTTTAGCACATGTGCCTCACAGTGCACTGCCTCTCACTCGCAGGCGTGCCACCACGGCTGCCGTGATTTGGCAGGAGGTGCCCGACTACTCTCCAACTCCCCTGGGACTATCTACTGCACCCGGGAATCCGTTTTGTCCGCGTTGTCATGCGTTTCGTGGAAGTGGCATGCGTTGTCATACAAGGCTCACCGCCTTCTTTAGCACATGTGCCTCATAGTGCACAGCCTCTCACTCGCAGGCGTGCCACACCGGCGCCCGTGATTTGGCAGGAGGTGCGCGCCTACTCCCCGACTCCCCTGGGACTATCTACTGCACCCGACAATCCATTTTGGCCGCGCTGTGATGTGTTTGGTGGAAGTAGCAGGCGTGAGTACAAGACTCAGCGCCTGCTTTAGCACGTGTGCCTCAAAGTCCACAGCCTCTCACTCGCAGGCGTGCCACTACGGCTGCCGTGATTTGGCAGGAGGTGCGCGCCTACTCCCCAACTCCCCTGGGACTATCTTGTGCACCCGGGAATCCGTTTTGGCCGCGCGGTGATGTCTTTCGTGGAAGTAGCAGGCGTGAGTACAAGGCTCGCCCTTTCCTCTTGCACACCGTCTCACTCTCACGCATGCCACTCCGTCGCCCGTGAGTTCCCGGAGTTGCGCCTCTATTGGCGAGGTTCCCCTGGGTCTAGTGCACCTGGGATCTCATGTTGGTGGCGTTGTCATGCGTTTCGTGGAAGTGGCAGGCGTGAGTACAGGACTCACCGCCTTCTTTAGCACATGTGCCTCACAGTGCACTGCCTCTCACTCGCAGGCGTGCCACTACGGCTGCCGTGATTTGGCAGGAGGTGCGCGCCTACTCCCCGACTCCCCTGGGACTATCTACTGCACCCGACAATCCATTTTGGCCGCGCTGTGATGTGTTTGGTGGAAGTAGCAGGAGTAAGTACAAGACTCAGCGCCTGCTTTAGCACGTGTGCCTCAAAGTCCACAGCCTCTCACTCGCAGGCGTGCCACTACGGCTGCCGTGATTTGGCAGGAGGTGCGCGCCTACTCCCCAACTCCCCTGGGACTATCTTGTGCACCCGGGAATCCGTTTTGGCCGCGCGGTGATGTCTTTCGTGGAAGTAGCAGGCGTGAGTACAAGGCTCGCCCTTTCCTCTTGCACACCGTCTCACTCTCACGCATGCCACTCCGTCGCCCGTGAGTTCCCGGAGTTGCGCCTCTATTGGCGAGGTTCCCCTGGGTCTAGTGCACCTGGGATCTCATGTTGGTGGCGTTGTCATGCGTTTCGTGGAAGTGGCAGGCGTGAGTACAGGACTCACCGCCTTCTTTAGCACATGTGCCTCACAGTGCACTGCCTCTCACTCGCAGGCGTGCCACTACGGCTGCCGTGATTTGGCAGGAGGTGCCCGACTACTCTCCAACTCCCCTGGGACTATCTACTGCACCCGGGAATCCGTTTTGTCCGCGTTGTCATGCGTTTCGTGGAAGTGGCATGCGTTGTCATACAAGGCTCACCGCCTTCTTTAGCACATGTGCCTCATAGTGCACAGCCTCTCACTCGCAGGCGTGCCACACCGGCGCCCGTGATTTGGCAGGAGGTGCGCGCCTACTCCCCGACTCCCCTGGGACTATCTACTGCACCCGACAATCCATTTTGGCCGCGCTGTGATGTGTTTGGTGGAAGTAGCAGGCGTGAGTACAAGACTCAGCGCCTGCTTTAGCACGTGTGCCTCAAAGTCCACAGCCTCTCACTCGCAGGCGTGCCACTACGGCTGCCGTGATTTGGCAGGAGGTGCGCGCCTACTCCCCAACTCCCCTGGGACTATCTTGTGCACCCGGGAATCCGTTTTGGCCGCGCGGTGATGTCTTTCGTGGAAGTAGCAGGCGTGAGTACAAGGCTCGCCCTTTCCTCTTGCACACCGTCTCACTCTCACGCATGCCACTCCGTCGCCCGTGAGTTCCCGGAGTTGCGCCTCTATTGGCGAGGTTCCCCTGGGTCTAGTGCACCTGGGATCTCATGTTGGTGGCGTTGTCATGCGTTTCGTGGAAGTGGCAGGCGTGAGTACAGGACTCACCGCCTTCTTTAGCACATGTGCCTCACAGTGCACTGCCTCTCACTCGCAGGCGTGCCACTACGGCTGCCGTGATTTGGCAGGAGGTGCGCGCCTACTCCCCGACTCCCCTGGGACTATCTACTGCACCCGACAATCCATTTTGGCCGCGCTGTGATGTGTTTGGTGGAAGTAGCAGGAGTAAGTACAAGACTCAGCGCCTGCTTTAGCACGTGTGCCTCAAAGTCCACAGCCTCTCACTCGCAGGCGTGCCACTACGGCTGCCGTGATTTGGCAGGAGGTGCGCGCCTACTCCCCAACTCCCCTGGGACTATCTTGTGCACCCGGGAATCCGTTTTGGCCGCGCGGTGATGTCTTTCGTGGAAGTAGCAGGCGTGAGTACAAGGCTCGCCCTTTCCTCTTGCACACCGTCTCACTCTCACGCATGCCACTCCGTCGCCCGTGAGTTCCCGGAGTTGCGCCTCTATTGGCGAGGTTCCCCTGGGTCTAGTGCACCTGGGATCTCATGTTGGTGGCGTTGTCATGCGTTTCGTGGAAGTGGCAGGCGTGAGTACAGGACTCACCGCCTTCTTTAGCACATGTGCCTCACAGTGCACTGCCTCTCACTCGCAGGCGTGCCACTACGGCTGCCGTGATTTGGCAGGAGGTGCCCGACTACTCTCCAACTCCCCTGGGACTATCTACTGCACCCGGGAATCCGTTTTGTCCGCGTTGTCATGCGTTTCGTGGAAGTGGCATGCGTTGTCATACAAGGCTCACCGCCTTCTTTAGCACATGTGCCTCATAGTGCACAGCCTCTCACTCGCAGGCGTGCCACACCGGCGCCCGTGATTTGGCAGGAGGTGCGCGCCTACTCCCCGACTCCCCTGGGACTATCTACTGCACCCGACAATCCATTTTGGCCGCGCTGTGATGTGTTTGGTGGAAGTAGCAGGCGTGAGTACAAGACTCAGCGCCTGCTTTAGCACGTGTGCCTCAAAGTCCACAGCCTCTCACTCGCAGGCGTGCCACTACGGCTGCCGTGATTTGGCAGGAGGTGCGCGCCTACTCCCCAACTCCCCTGGGACTATCTTGTGCACCCGGGAATCCGTTTTGGCCGCGCGGTGATGTCTTTCGTGGAAGTAGCAGGCGTGAGTACAAGGCTCGCCCTTTCCTCTTGCACACCGTCTCACTCTCACGCATGCCACTCCGTCGCCCGTGAGTTCCCGGAGTTGCGCCTCTATTGGCGAGGTTCCCCTGGGTCTAGTGCACCTGGGATCTCATGTTGGTGGCGTTGTCATGCGTTTCGTGGAAGTGGCAGGCGTGAGTACAGGACTCACCGCCTTCTTTAGCACATGTGCCTCACAGTGCACTGCCTCTCACTCGCAGGCGTGCCACTACGGCTGCCGTGATTTGGCAGGAGGTGCGCGCCTACTCCCCGACTCCCCTGGGACTATCTACTGCACCCGACAATCCATTTTGGCCGCGCTGTGATGTGTTTGGTGGAAGTAGCAGGAGTAAGTACAAGACTCAGCGCCTGCTTTAGCACGTGTGCCTCAAAGTCCACAGCCTCTCACTCGCAGGCGTGCCACTACGGCTGCCGTGATTTGGCAGGAGGTGCGCGCCTACTCCCCAACTCCCCTGGGACTATCTTGTGCACCCGGGAATCCGTTTTGGCCGCGCGGTGATGTCTTTCGTGGAAGTAGCAGGCGTGAGTACAAGGCTCGCCCTTTCCTCTTGCACACCGTCTCACTCTCACGCATGCCACTCCGTCGCCCGTGAGTTCCCGGAGTTGCGCCTCTATTGGCGAGGTTCCCCTGGGTCTAGTGCACCTGGGATCTCATGTTGGTGGCGTTGTCATGCGTTTCGTGGAAGTGGCAGGCGTGAGTACAGGACTCACCGCCTTCTTTAGCACATGTGCCTCACAGTGCACTGCCTCTCACTCGCAGGCGTGCCACTACGGCTGCCGTGATTTGGCAGGAGGTGCCCGACTACTCTCCAACTCCCCTGGGACTATCTACTGCACCCGGGAATCCGTTTTGTCCGCGTTGTCATGCGTTTCGTGGAAGTGGCATGCGTTGTCATACAAGGCTCACCGCCTTCTTTAGCACATGTGCCTCATAGTGCACAGCCTCTCACTCGCAGGCGTGCCACACCGGCGCCCGTGATTTGGCAGGAGGTGCGCGCCTACTCCCCGACTCCCCTGGGACTATCTACTGCACCCGACAATCCATTTTGGCCGCGCTGTGATGTGTTTGGTGGAAGTAGCAGGCGTGAGTACAAGACTCAGCGCCTGCTTTAGCACGTGTGCCTCAAAGTCCACAGCCTCTCACTCGCAGGCGTGCCACTACGGCTGCCGTGATTTGGCAGGAGGTGCGCGCCTACTCCCCAACTCCCCTGGGACTATCTTGTGCACCCGGGAATCCGTTTTGGCCGCGCGGTGATGTCTTTCGTGGAAGTAGCAGGCGTGAGTACAAGGCTCGCCCTTTCCTCTTGCACACCGTCTCACTCTCACGCATGCCACTCCGTCGCCCGTGAGTTCCCGGAGTTGCGCCTCTATTGGCGAGGTTCCCCTGGGTCTAGTGCACCTGGGATCTCATGTTGGTGGCGTTGTCATGCGTTTCGTGGAAGTGGCAGGCGTGAGTACAGGACTCACCGCCTTCTTTAGCACATGTGCCTCACAGTGCACTGCCTCTCACTCGCAGGCGTGCCACTACGGCTGCCGTGATTTGGCAGGAGGTGCGCGCCTACTCCCCGACTCCCCTGGGACTATCTACTGCACCCGACAATCCATTTTGGCCGCGCTGTGATGTGTTTGGTGGAAGTAGCAGGAGTAAGTACAAGACTCAGCGCCTGCTTTAGCACGTGTGCCTCAAAGTCCACAGCCTCTCACTCGCAGGCGTGCCACTACGGCTGCCGTGATTTGGCAGGAGGTGCGCGCCTACTCCCCAACTCCCCTGGGACTATCTTGTGCACCCGGGAATCCGTTTTGGCCGCGCGGTGATGTCTTTCGTGGAAGTAGCAGGCGTGAGTACAAGGCTCGCCCTTTCCTCTTGCACACCGTCTCACTCTCACGCATGCCACTCCGTCGCCCGTGAGTTCCCGGAGTTGCGCCTCTATTGGCGAGGTTCCCCTGGGTCTAGTGCACCTGGGATCTCATGTTGGTGGCGTTGTCATGCGTTTCGTGGAAGTGGCAGGCGTGAGTACAGGACTCACCGCCTTCTTTAGCACATGTGCCTCACAGTGCACTGCCTCTCACTCGCAGGCGTGCCACTACGGCTGCCGTGATTTGGCAGGAGGTGCCCGACTACTCTCCAACTCCCCTGGGACTATCTACTGCACCCGGGAATCCGTTTTGTCCGCGTTGTCATGCGTTTCGTGGAAGTGGCATGCGTTGTCATACAAGGCTCACCGCCTTCTTTAGCACATGTGCCTCATAGTGCACAGCCTCTCACTCGCAGGCGTGCCACACCGGCGCCCGTGATTTGGCAGGAGGTGCGCGCCTACTCCCCGACTCCCCTGGGACTATCTACTGCACCCGACAATCCATTTTGGCCGCGCTGTGATGTGTTTGGTGGAAGTAGCAGGCGTGAGTACAAGACTCAGCGCCTGCTTTAGCACGTGTGCCTCAAAGTCCACAGCCTCTCACTCGCAGGCGTGCCACTACGGCTGCCGTGATTTGGCAGGAGGTGCGCGCCTACTCCCCAACTCCCCTGGGACTATCTTGTGCACCCGGGAATCCGTTTTGGCCGCGCGGTGATGTCTTTCGTGGAAGTAGCAGGCGTGAGTACAAGGCTCGCCCTTTCCTCTTGCACACCGTCTCACTCTCACGCATGCCACTCCGTCGCCCGTGAGTTCCCGGAGTTGCGCCTCTATTGGCGAGGTTCCCCTGGGTCTAGTGCACCTGGGATCTCATGTTGGTGGCGTTGTCATGCGTTTCGTGGAAGTGGCAGGCGTGAGTACAGGACTCACCGCCTTCTTTAGCACATGTGCCTCACAGTGCACTGCCTCTCACTCGCAGGCGTGCCACTACGGCTGCCGTGATTTGGCAGGAGGTGCGCGCCTACTCCCCGACTCCCCTGGGACTATCTACTGCACCCGACAATCCATTTTGGCCGCGCTGTGATGTGTTTGGTGGAAGTAGCAGGAGTAAGTACAAGACTCAGCGCCTGCTTTAGCACGTGTGCCTCAAAGTCCACAGCCTCTCACTCGCAGGCGTGCCACTACGGCTGCCGTGATTTGGCAGGAGGTGCGCGCCTACTCCCCAACTCCCCTGGGACTATCTTGTGCACCCGGGAATCCGTTTTGGCCGCGCGGTGATGTCTTTCGTGGAAGTAGCAGGCGTGAGTACAAGGCTCGCCCTTTCCTCTTGCACACCGTCTCACTCTCACGCATGCCACTCCGTCGCCCGTGAGTTCCCGGAGTTGCGCCTCTATTGGCGAGGTTCCCCTGGGTCTAGTGCACCTGGGATCTCATGTTGGTGGCGTTGTCATGCGTTTCGTGGAAGTGGCAGGCGTGAGTACAGGACTCACCGCCTTCTTTAGCACATGTGCCTCACAGTGCACTGCCTCTCACTCGCAGGCGTGCCACTACGGCTGCCGTGATTTGGCAGGAGGTGCCCGACTACTCTCCAACTCCCCTGGGACTATCTACTGCACCCGGGAATCCGTTTTGTCCGCGTTGTCATGCGTTTCGTGGAAGTGGCATGCGTTGTCATACAAGGCTCACCGCCTTCTTTAGCACATGTGCCTCATAGTGCACAGCCTCTCACTCGCAGGCGTGCCACACCGGCGCCCGTGATTTGGCAGGAGGTGCGCGCCTACTCCCCGACTCCCCTGGGACTATCTACTGCACCCGACAATCCATTTTGGCCGCGCTGTGATGTGTTTGGTGGAAGTAGCAGGCGTGAGTACAAGACTCAGCGCCTGCTTTAGCACGTGTGCCTCAAAGTCCACAGCCTCTCACTCGCAGGCGTGCCACTACGGCTGCCGTGATTTGGCAGGAGGTGCGCGCCTACTCCCCAACTCCCCTGGGACTATCTTGTGCACCCGGGAATCCGTTTTGGCCGCGCGGTGATGTCTTTCGTGGAAGTAGCAGGCGTGAGTACAAGGCTCGCCCTTTCCTCTTGCACACCGTCTCACTCTCACGCATGCCACTCCGTCGCCCGTGAGTTCCCGGAGTTGCGCCTCTATTGGCGAGGTTCCCCTGGGTCTAGTGCACCTGGGATCTCATGTTGGTGGCGTTGTCATGCGTTTCGTGGAAGTGGCAGGCGTGAGTACAGGACTCACCGCCTTCTTTAGCACATGTGCCTCACAGTGCACTGCCTCTCACTCGCAGGCGTGCCACTACGGCTGCCGTGATTTGGCAGGAGGTGCGCGCCTACTCCCCGACTCCCCTGGGACTATCTACTGCACCCGACAATCCATTTTGGCCGCGCTGTGATGTGTTTGGTGGAAGTAGCAGGAGTAAGTACAAGACTCAGCGCCTGCTTTAGCACGTGTGCCTCAAAGTCCACAGCCTCTCACTCGCAGGCGTGCCACTACGGCTGCCGTGATTTGGCAGGAGGTGCGCGCCTACTCCCCAACTCCCCTGGGACTATCTTGTGCACCCGGGAATCCGTTTTGGCCGCGCGGTGATGTCTTTCGTGGAAGTAGCAGGCGTGAGTACAAGGCTCGCCCTTTCCTCTTGCACACCGTCTCACTCTCACGCATGCCACTCCGTCGCCCGTGAGTTCCCGGAGTTGCGCCTCTATTGGCGAGGTTCCCCTGGGTCTAGTGCACCTGGGATCTCATGTTGGTGGCGTTGTCATGCGTTTCGTGGAAGTGGCAGGCGTGAGTACAGGACTCACCGCCTTCTTTAGCACATGTGCCTCACAGTGCACTGCCTCTCACTCGCAGGCGTGCCACTACGGCTGCCGTGATTTGGCAGGAGGTGCCCGACTACTCTCCAACTCCCCTGGGACTATCTACTGCACCCGGGAATCCGTTTTGTCCGCGTTGTCATGCGTTTCGTGGAAGTGGCATGCGTTGTCATACAAGGCTCACCGCCTTCTTTAGCACATGTGCCTCATAGTGCACAGCCTCTCACTCGCAGGCGTGCCACACCGGCGCCCGTGATTTGGCAGGAGGTGCGCGCCTACTCCCCGACTCCCCTGGGACTATCTACTGCACCCGACAATCCATTTTGGCCGCGCTGTGATGTGTTTGGTGGAAGTAGCAGGCGTGAGTACAAGACTCAGCGCCTGCTTTAGCACGTGTGCCTCAAAGTCCACAGCCTCTCACTCGCAGGCGTGCCACTACGGCTGCCGTGATTTGGCAGGAGGTGCGCGCCTACTCCCCAACTCCCCTGGGACTATCTTGTGCACCCGGGAATCCGTTTTGGCCGCGCGGTGATGTCTTTCGTGGAAGTAGCAGGCGTGAGTACAAGGCTCGCCCTTTCCTCTTGCACACCGTCTCACTCTCACGCATGCCACTCCGTCGCCCGTGAGTTCCCGGAGTTGCGCCTCTATTGGCGAGGTTCCCCTGGGTCTAGTGCACCTGGGATCTCATGTTGGTGGCGTTGTCATGCGTTTCGTGGAAGTGGCAGGCGTGAGTACAGGACTCACCGCCTTCTTTAGCACATGTGCCTCACAGTGCACTGCCTCTCACTCGCAGGCGTGCCACTACGGCTGCCGTGATTTGGCAGGAGGTGCGCGCCTACTCCCCGACTCCCCTGGGACTATCTACTGCACCCGACAATCCATTTTGGCCGCGCTGTGATGTGTTTGGTGGAAGTAGCAGGAGTAAGTACAAGACTCAGCGCCTGCTTTAGCACGTGTGCCTCAAAGTCCACAGCCTCTCACTCGCAGGCGTGCCACTACGGCTGCCGTGATTTGGCAGGAGGTGCGCGCCTACTCCCCAACTCCCCTGGGACTATCTTGTGCACCCGGGAATCCGTTTTGGCCGCGCGGTGATGTCTTTCGTGGAAGTAGCAGGCGTGAGTACAAGGCTCGCCCTTTCCTCTTGCACACCGTCTCACTCTCACGCATGCCACTCCGTCGCCCGTGAGTTCCCGGAGTTGCGCCTCTATTGGCGAGGTTCCCCTGGGTCTAGTGCACCTGGGATCTCATGTTGGTGGCGTTGTCATGCGTTTCGTGGAAGTGGCAGGCGTGAGTACAGGACTCACCGCCTTCTTTAGCACATGTGCCTCACAGTGCACTGCCTCTCACTCGCAGGCGTGCCACTACGGCTGCCGTGATTTGGCAGGAGGTGCCCGACTACTCTCCAACTCCCCTGGGACTATCTACTGCACCCGGGAATCCGTTTTGTCCGCGTTGTCATGCGTTTCGTGGAAGTGGCATGCGTTGTCATACAAGGCTCACCGCCTTCTTTAGCACATGTGCCTCATAGTGCACAGCCTCTCACTCGCAGGCGTGCCACACCGGCGCCCGTGATTTGGCAGGAGGTGCGCGCCTACTCCCCGACTCCCCTGGGACTATCTACTGCACCCGACAATCCATTTTGGCCGCGCTGTGATGTGTTTGGTGGAAGTAGCAGGCGTGAGTACAAGACTCAGCGCCTGCTTTAGCACGTGTGCCTCAAAGTCCACAGCCTCTCACTCGCAGGCGTGCCACTACGGCTGCCGTGATTTGGCAGGAGGTGCGCGCCTACTCCCCAACTCCCCTGGGACTATCTTGTGCACCCGGGAATCCGTTTTGGCCGCGCGGTGATGTCTTTCGTGGAAGTAGCAGGCGTGAGTACAAGGCTCGCCCTTTCCTCTTGCACACCGTCTCACTCTCACGCATGCCACTCCGTCGCCCGTGAGTTCCCGGAGTTGCGCCTCTATTGGCGAGGTTCCCCTGGGTCTAGTGCACCTGGGATCTCATGTTGGTGGCGTTGTCATGCGTTTCGTGGAAGTGGCAGGCGTGAGTACAGGACTCACCGCCTTCTTTAGCACATGTGCCTCACAGTGCACTGCCTCTCACTCGCAGGCGTGCCACTACGGCTGCCGTGATTTGGCAGGAGGTGCGCGCCTACTCCCCGACTCCCCTGGGACTATCTACTGCACCCGACAATCCATTTTGGCCGCGCTGTGATGTGTTTGGTGGAAGTAGCAGGAGTAAGTACAAGACTCAGCGCCTGCTTTAGCACGTGTGCCTCAAAGTCCACAGCCTCTCACTCGCAGGCGTGCCACTACGGCTGCCGTGATTTGGCAGGAGGTGCGCGCCTACTCCCCAACTCCCCTGGGACTATCTTGTGCACCCGGGAATCCGTTTTGGCCGCGCGGTGATGTCTTTCGTGGAAGTAGCAGGCGTGAGTACAAGGCTCGCCCTTTCCTCTTGCACACCGTCTCACTCTCACGCATGCCACTCCGTCGCCCGTGAGTTCCCGGAGTTGCGCCTCTATTGGCGAGGTTCCCCTGGGTCTAGTGCACCTGGGATCTCATGTTGGTGGCGTTGTCATGCGTTTCGTGGAAGTGGCAGGCGTGAGTACAGGACTCACCGCCTTCTTTAGCACATGTGCCTCACAGTGCACTGCCTCTCACTCGCAGGCGTGCCACTACGGCTGCCGTGATTTGGCAGGAGGTGCCCGACTACTCTCCAACTCCCCTGGGACTATCTACTGCACCCGGGAATCCGTTTTGTCCGCGTTGTCATGCGTTTCGTGGAAGTGGCATGCGTTGTCATACAAGGCTCACCGCCTTCTTTAGCACATGTGCCTCATAGTGCACAGCCTCTCACTCGCAGGCGTGCCACACCGGCGCCCGTGATTTGGCAGGAGGTGCGCGCCTACTCCCCGACTCCCCTGGGACTATCTACTGCACCCGACAATCCATTTTGGCCGCGCTGTGATGTGTTTGGTGGAAGTAGCAGGCGTGAGTACAAGACTCAGCGCCTGCTTTAGCACGTGTGCCTCAAAGTCCACAGCCTCTCACTCGCAGGCGTGCCACTACGGCTGCAGTGATTTGGCAGGAGGTGCGCGCCTACTCCCCAACTCCCCTGGGACTATCTTGTGCACCCGGGAATCCGTTTTGGCCGCGCGGTGATGTCTTTCGTGGAAGTAGCAGGCGTGAGTACAAGGCTCGCCCTTTCCTCTTGCACACCGTCTCACTCTCACGCATGCCACTCCGTCGCCCGTGAGTTCCCGGAGTTGCGCCTCTATTGGCGAGGTTCCCCTGGGTCTAGTGCACCTGGGATCTCATGTTGGTGGCGTTGTCATGCGTTTCGTGGAAGTGGCAGGCGTGAGTACAGGACTCACCGCCTTCTTTAGCACATGTGCCTCACAGTGCACTGCCTCTCACTCGCAGGCGTGCCACTACGGCTGCCGTGATTTGGCAGGAGGTGCCCGACTACTCTCCAACTCCCCTGGGACTATCTACTGCACCCGGGAATCCGTTTTGTCCGCGTTGTCATGCGTTTCGTGGAAGTGGCATGCGTTGTCATACAAGGCTCACCGCCTTCTTTAGCACATGTGCCTCATAGTGCACAGCCTCTCACTCGCAGGCGTGCCACACCGGCGCCCGTGATTTGGCAGGAGGTGCGCGCCTACTCCCCGACTCCCCTGGGACTATCTACTGCACCCGACAATCCATTTTGGCCGCGCTGTGATGTGTTTGGTGGAAGTAGCAGGCGTGAGTACAAGACTCAGCGCCTGCTTTAGCACGTGTGCCTCAAAGTCCACAGCCTCTCACTCGCAGGCGTGCCACTACGGCTGCCGTGATTTGGCAGGAGGTGCGCGCCTACTCCCCAACTCCCCTGGGACTATCTTGTGCACCCGGGAATCCGTTTTGGCCGCGCGGTGATGTCTTTCGTGGAAGTAGCAGGCGTGAGTACAAGGCTCGCCCTTTCCTCTTGCACACCGTCTCACTCTCACGCATGCCACTCCGTCGCCCGTGAGTTCCCGGAGTTGCGCCTCTATTGGCGAGGTTCCCCTGGGTCTAGTGCACCTGGGATCTCATGTTGGTGGCGTTGTCATGCGTTTCGTGGAAGTGGCAGGCGTGAGTACAGGACTCACCGCCTTCTTTAGCACATGTGCCTCACAGTGCACTGCCTCTCACTCGCAGGCGTGCCACTACGGCTGCCGTGATTTGGCAGGAGGTGCGCGCCTACTCCCCGACTCCCCTGGGACTATCTACTGCACCCGACAATCCATTTTGGCCGCGCTGTGATGTGTTTGGTGGAAGTAGCAGGAGTAAGTACAAGACTCAGCGCCTGCTTTAGCACGTGTGCCTCAAAGTCCACAGCCTCTCACTCGCAGGCGTGCCACTACGGCTGCCGTGATTTGGCAGGAGGTGCGCGCCTACTCCCCAACTCCCCTGGGACTATCTTGTGCACCCGGGAATCCGTTTTGGCCGCGCGGTGATGTCTTTCGTGGAAGTAGCAGGCGTGAGTACAAGGCTCGCCCTTTCCTCTTGCACACCGTCTCACTCTCACGCATGCCACTCCGTCGCCCGTGAGTTCCCGGAGTTGCGCCTCTATTGGCGAGGTTCCCCTGGGTCTAGTGCACCTGGGATCTCATGTTGGTGGCGTTGTCATGCGTTTCGTGGAAGTGGCAGGCGTGAGTACAGGACTCACCGCCTTCTTTAGCACATGTGCCTCACAGTGCACTGCCTCTCACTCGCAGGCGTGCCACTACGGCTGCCGTGATTTGGCAGGAGGTGCCCGACTACTCTCCAACTCCCCTGGGACTATCTACTGCACCCGGGAATCCGTTTTGTCCGCGTTGTCATGCGTTTCGTGGAAGTGGCATGCGTTGTCATACAAGGCTCACCGCCTTCTTTAGCACATGTGCCTCATAGTGCACAGCCTCTCACTCGCAGGCGTGCCACACCGGCGCCCGTGATTTGGCAGGAGGTGCGCGCCTACTCCCCGACTCCCCTGGGACTATCTACTGCACCCGACAATCCATTTTGGCCGCGCTGTGATGTGTTTGGTGGAAGTAGCAGGCGTGAGTACAAGACTCAGCGCCTGCTTTAGCACGTGTGCCTCAAAGTCCACAGCCTCTCACTCGCAGGCGTGCCACTACGGCTGCCGTGATTTGGCAGGAGGTGCGCGCCTACTCCCCAACTCCCCTGGGACTATCTTGTGCACCCGGGAATCCGTTTTGGCCGCGCGGTGATGTCTTTCGTGGAAGTAGCAGGCGTGAGTACAAGGCTCGCCCTTTCCTCTTGCACACCGTCTCACTCTCACGCATGCCACTCCGTCGCCCGTGAGTTCCCGGAGTTGCGCCTCTATTGGCGAGGTTCCCCTGGGTCTAGTGCACCTGGGATCTCATGTTGGTGGCGTTGTCATGCGTTTCGTGGAAGTGGCAGGCGTGAGTACAGGACTCACCGCCTTCTTTAGCACATGTGCCTCACAGTGCACTGCCTCTCACTCGCAGGCGTGCCACTACGGCTGCCGTGATTTGGCAGGAGGTGCGCGCCTACTCCCCGACTCCCCTGGGACTATCTACTGCACCCGACAATCCATTTTGGCCGCGCTGTGATGTGTTTGGTGGAAGTAGCAGGAGTAAGTACAAGACTCAGCGCCTGCTTTAGCACGTGTGCCTCAAAGTCCACAGCCTCTCACTCGCAGGCGTGCCACTACGGCTGCCGTGATTTGGCAGGAGGTGCGCGCCTACTCCCCAACTCCCCTGGGACTATCTTGTGCACCCGGGAATCCGTTTTGGCCGCGCGGTGATGTCTTTCGTGGAAGTAGCAGGCGTGAGTACAAGGCTCGCCCTTTCCTCTTGCACACCGTCTCACTCTCACGCATGCCACTCCGTCGCCCGTGAGTTCCCGGAGTTGCGCCTCTATTGGCGAGGTTCCCCTGGGTCTAGTGCACCTGGGATCTCATGTTGGTGGCGTTGTCATGCGTTTCGTGGAAGTGGCAGGCGTGAGTACAGGACTCACCGCCTTCTTTAGCACATGTGCCTCACAGTGCACTGCCTCTCACTCGCAGGCGTGCCACTACGGCTGCCGTGATTTGGCAGGAGGTGCCCGACTACTCTCCAACTCCCCTGGGACTATCTACTGCACCCGGGAATCCGTTTTGTCCGCGTTGTCATGCGTTTCGTGGAAGTGGCATGCGTTGTCATACAAGGCTCACCGCCTTCTTTAGCACATGTGCCTCATAGTGCACAGCCTCTCACTCGCAGGCGTGCCACACCGGCGCCCGTGATTTGGCAGGAGGTGCGCGCCTACTCCCCGACTCCCCTGGGACTATCTACTGCACCCGACAATCCATTTTGGCCGCGCTGTGATGTGTTTGGTGGAAGTAGCAGGCGTGAGTACAAGACTCAGCGCCTGCTTTAGCACGTGTGCCTCAAAGTCCACAGCCTCTCACTCGCAGGCGTGCCACTACGGCTGCCGTGATTTGGCAGGAGGTGCGCGCCTACTCCCCAACTCCCCTGGGACTATCTTGTGCACCCGGGAATCCGTTTTGGCCGCGCGGTGATGTCTTTCGTGGAAGTAGCAGGCGTGAGTACAAGGCTCGCCCTTTCCTCTTGCACACCGTCTCACTCTCACGCATGCCACTCCGTCGCCCGTGAGTTCCCGGAGTTGCGCCTCTATTGGCGAGGTTCCCCTGGGTCTAGTGCACCTGGGATCTCATGTTGGTGGCGTTGTCATGCGTTTCGTGGAAGTGGCAGGCGTGAGTACAGGACTCACCGCCTTCTTTAGCACATGTGCCTCACAGTGCACTGCCTCTCACTCGCAGGCGTGCCACTACGGCTGCCGTGATTTGGCAGGAGGTGCGCGCCTACTCCCCGACTCCCCTGGGACTATCTACTGCACCCGACAATCCATTTTGGCCGCGCTGTGATGTGTTTGGTGGAAGTAGCAGGAGTAAGTACAAGACTCAGCGCCTGCTTTAGCACGTGTGCCTCAAAGTCCACAGCCTCTCACTCGCAGGCGTGCCACTACGGCTGCCGTGATTTGGCAGGAGGTGCGCGCCTACTCCCCAACTCCCCTGGGACTATCTTGTGCACCCGGGAATCCGTTTTGGCCGCGCGGTGATGTCTTTCGTGGAAGTAGCAGGCGTGAGTACAAGGCTCGCCCTTTCCTCTTGCACACCGTCTCACTCTCACGCATGCCACTCCGTCGCCCGTGAGTTCCCGGAGTTGCGCCTCTATTGGCGAGGTTCCCCTGGGTCTAGTGCACCTGGGATCTCATGTTGGTGGCGTTGTCATGCGTTTCGTGGAAGTGGCAGGCGTGAGTACAGGACTCACCGCCTTCTTTAGCACATGTGCCTCACAGTGCACTGCCTCTCACTCGCAGGCGTGCCACTACGGCTGCCGTGATTTGGCAGGAGGTGCCCGACTACTCTCCAACTCCCCTGGGACTATCTACTGCACCCGGGAATCCGTTTTGTCCGCGTTGTCATGCGTTTCGTGGAAGTGGCATGCGTTGTCATACAAGGCTCACCGCCTTCTTTAGCACATGTGCCTCATAGTGCACAGCCTCTCACTCGCAGGCGTGCCACACCGGCGCCCGTGATTTGGCAGGAGGTGCGCGCCTACTCCCCGACTCCCCTGGGACTATCTACTGCACCCGACAATCCATTTTGGCCGCGCTGTGATGTGTTTGGTGGAAGTAGCAGGCGTGAGTACAAGACTCAGCGCCTGCTTTAGCACGTGTGCCTCAAAGTCCACAGCCTCTCACTCGCAGGCGTGCCACTACGGCTGCCGTGATTTGGCAGGAGGTGCGCGCCTACTCCCCAACTCCCCTGGGACTATCTTGTGCACCCGGGAATCCGTTTTGGCCGCGCGGTGATGTCTTTCGTGGAAGTAGCAGGCGTGAGTACAAGGCTCGCCCTTTCCTCTTGCACACCGTCTCACTCTCACGCATGCCACTCCGTCGCCCGTGAGTTCCCGGAGTTGCGCCTCTATTGGCGAGGTTCCCCTGGGTCTAGTGCACCTGGGATCTCATGTTGGTGGCGTTGTCATGCGTTTCGTGGAAGTGGCAGGCGTGAGTACAGGACTCACCGCCTTCTTTAGCACATGTGCCTCACAGTGCACTGCCTCTCACTCGCAGGCGTGCCACTACGGCTGCCGTGATTTGGCAGGAGGTGCGCGCCTACTCCCCGACTCCCCTGGGACTATCTACTGCACCCGACAATCCATTTTGGCCGCGCTGTGATGTGTTTGGTGGAAGTAGCAGGAGTAAGTACAAGACTCAGCGCCTGCTTTAGCACGTGTGCCTCAAAGTCCACAGCCTCTCACTCGCAGGCGTGCCACTACGGCTGCCGTGATTTGGCAGGAGGTGCGCGCCTACTCCCCAACTCCCCTGGGACTATCTTGTGCACCCGGGAATCCGTTTTGGCCGCGCGGTGATGTCTTTCGTGGAAGTAGCAGGCGTGAGTACAAGGCTCGCCCTTTCCTCTTGCACACCGTCTCACTCTCACGCATGCCACTCCGTCGCCCGTGAGTTCCCGGAGTTGCGCCTCTATTGGCGAGGTTCCCCTGGGTCTAGTGCACCTGGGATCTCATGTTGGTGGCGTTGTCATGCGTTTCGTGGAAGTGGCAGGCGTGAGTACAGGACTCACCGCCTTCTTTAGCACATGTGCCTCACAGTGCACTGCCTCTCACTCGCAGGCGTGCCACTACGGCTGCCGTGATTTGGCAGGAGGTGCCCGACTACTCTCCAACTCCCCTAGGACTATCTACTGCACCCGGGAATCCGTTTTGTCCGCGTTGTCATGCGTTTCGTGGAAGTGGCATGCGTTGTCATACAAGGCTCACCGCCTTCTTTAGCACATGTGCCTCATAGTGCACAGCCTCTCACTCGCAGGCGTGCCACACCGGCGCCCGTGATTTGGCAGGAGGTGCGCGCCTACTCCCCGACTCCCCTGGGACTATCTACTGCACCCGACAATCCATTTTGGCCGCGCTGTGATGTGTTTGGTGGAAGTAGCAGGCGTGAGTACAAGACTCAGCGCCTGCTTTAGCACGTGTGCCTCAAAGTCCACAGCCTCTCACTCGCAGGCGTGCCACTACGGCTGCCGTGATTTGGCAGGAGGTGCGCGCCTACTCCCCAACTCCCCTGGGACTATCTTGTGCACCCGGGAATCCGTTTTGGCCGCGCGGTGATGTCTTTCGTGGAAGTAGCAGGCGTGAGTACAAGGCTCGCCCTTTCCTCTTGCACACCGTCTCACTCTCACGCATGCCACTCCGTCGCCCGTGAGTTCCCGGAGTTGCGCCTCTATTGGCGAGGTTCCCCTGGGTCTAGTGCACCTGGGATCTCATGTTGGTGGCGTTGTCATGCGTTTCGTGGAAGTGGCAGGCGTGAGTACAGGACTCACCGCCTTCTTTAGCACATGTGCCTCACAGTGCACTGCCTCTCACTCGCAGGCGTGCCACTACGGCTGCCGTGATTTGGCAGGAGGTGCGCGCCTACTCCCCGACTCCCCTGGGACTATCTACTGCACCCGACAATCCATTTTGGCCGCGCTGTGATGTGTTTGGTGGAAGTAGCAGGAGTAAGTACAAGACTCAGCGCCTGCTTTAGCACGTGTGCCTCAAAGTCCACAGCCTCTCACTCGCAGGCGTGCCACTACGGCTGCCGTGATTTGGCAGGAGGTGCGCGCCTACTCCCCAACTCCCCTGGGACTATCTTGTGCACCCGGGAATCCGTTTTGGCCGCGCGGTGATGTCTTTCGTGGAAGTAGCAGGCGTGAGTACAAGGCTCGCCCTTTCCTCTTGCACACCGTCTCACTCTCACGCATGCCACTCCGTCGCCCGTGAGTTCCCGGAGTTGCGCCTCTATTGGCGAGGTTCCCCTGGGTCTAGTGCACCTGGGATCTCATGTTGGTGGCGTTGTCATGCGTTTCGTGGAAGTGGCAGGCGTGAGTACAGGACTCACCGCCTTCTTTAGCACATGTGCCTCACAGTGCACTGCCTCTCACTCGCAGGCGTGCCACTACGGCTGCCGTGATTTGGCAGGAGGTGCCCGACTACTCTCCAACTCCCCTGGGACTATCTACTGCACCCGGGAATCCGTTTTGTCCGCGTTGTCATGCGTTTCGTGGAAGTGGCATGCGTTGTCATACAAGGCTCACCGCCTTCTTTAGCACATGTGCCTCATAGTGCACAGCCTCTCACTCGCAGGCGTGCCACACCGGCGCCCGTGATTTGGCAGGAGGTGCGCGCCTACTCCCCGACTCCCCTGGGACTATCTACTGCACCCGACAATCCATTTTGGCCGCGCTGTGATGTGTTTGGTGGAAGTAGCAGGCGTGAGTACAAGACTCAGCGCCTGCTTTAGCACGTGTGCCTCAAAGTCCACAGCCTCTCACTCGCAGGCGTGCCACTACGGCTGCCGTGATTTGGCAGGAGGTGCGCGCCTACTCCCCAACTCCCCTGGGACTATCTTGTGCACCCGGGAATCCGTTTTGGCCGCGCGGTGATGTCTTTCGTGGAAGTAGCAGGCGTGAGTACAAGGCTCGCCCTTTCCTCTTGCACACCGTCTCACTCTCACGCATGCCACTCCGTCGCCCGTGAGTTCCCGGAGTTGCGCCTCTATTGGCGAGGTTCCCCTGGGTCTAGTGCACCTGGGATCTCATGTTGGTGGCGTTGTCATGCGTTTCGTGGAAGTGGCAGGCGTGAGTACAGGACTCACCGCCTTCTTTAGCACATGTGCCTCACAGTGCACTGCCTCTCACTCGCAGGCGTGCCACTACGGCTGCCGTGATTTGGCAGGAGGTGCGCGCCTACTCCCCGACTCCCCTGGGACTATCTACTGCACCCGACAATCCATTTTGGCCGCGCTGTGATGTGTTTGGTGGAAGTAGCAGGAGTAAGTACAAGACTCAGCGCCTGCTTTAGCACGTGTGCCTCAAAGTCCACAGCCTCTCACTCGCAGGCGTGCCACTACGGCTGCCGTGATTTGGCAGGAGGTGCGCGCCTACTCCCCAACTCCCCTGGGACTATCTTGTGCACCCGGGAATCCGTTTTGGCCGCGCGGTGATGTCTTTCGTGGAAGTAGCAGGCGTGAGTACAAGGCTCGCCCTTTCCTCTTGCACACCGTCTCACTCTCACGCATGCCACTCCGTCGCCCGTGAGTTCCCGGAGTTGCGCCTCTATTGGCGAGGTTCCCCTGGGTCTAGTGCACCTGGGATCTCATGTTGGTGGCGTTGTCATGCGTTTCGTGGAAGTGGCAGGCGTGAGTACAGGACTCACCGCCTTCTTTAGCACATGTGCCTCACAGTGCACTGCCTCTCACTCGCAGGCGTGCCACTACGGCTGCCGTGATTTGGCAGGAGGTGCCCGACTACTCTCCAACTCCCCTGGGACTATCTACTGCACCCGGGAATCCGTTTTGTCCGCGTTGTCATGCGTTTCGTGGAAGTGGCATGCGTTGTCATACAAGGCTCACCGCCTTCTTTAGCACATGTGCCTCATAGTGCACAGCCTCTCACTCGCAGGCGTGCCACACCGGCGCCCGTGATTTGGCAGGAGGTGCGCGCCTACTCCCCGACTCCCCTGGGACTATCTACTGCACCCGACAATCCATTTTGGCCGCGCTGTGATGTGTTTGGTGGAAGTAGCAGGCGTGAGTACAAGACTCAGCGCCTGCTTTAGCACGTGTGCCTCAAAGTCCACAGCCTCTCACTCGCAGGCGTGCCACTACGGCTGCCGTGATTTGGCAGGAGGTGCGCGCCTACTCCCCAACTCCCCTGGGACTATCTTGTGCACCCGGGAATCCGTTTTGGCCGCGCGGTGATGTCTTTCGTGGAAGTAGCAGGCGTGAGTACAAGGCTCGCCCTTTCCTCTTGCACACCGTCTCACTCTCACGCATGCCACTCCGTCGCCCGTGAGTTCCCGGAGTTGCGCCTCTATTGGCGAGGTTCCCCTGGGTCTAGTGCACCTGGGATCTCATGTTGGTGGCGTTGTCATGCGTTTCGTGGAAGTGGCAGGCGTGAGTACAGGACTCACCGCCTTCTTTAGCACATGTGCCTCACAGTGCACTGCCTCTCACTCGCAGGCGTGCCACTACGGCTGCCGTGATTTGGCAGGAGGTGCGCGCCTACTCCCCGACTCCCCTGGGACTATCTACTGCACCCGACAATCCATTTTGGCCGCGCTGTGATGTGTTTGGTGGAAGTAGCAGGAGTAAGTACAAGACTCAGCGCCTGCTTTAGCACGTGTGCCTCAAAGTCCACAGCCTCTCACTCGCAGGCGTGCCACTACGGCTGCCGTGATTTGGCAGGAGGTGCGCGCCTACTCCCCAACTCCCCTGGGACTATCTTGTGCACCCGGGAATCCGTTTTGGCCGCGCGGTGATGTCTTTCGTGGAAGTAGCAGGCGTGAGTACAAGGCTCGCCCTTTCCTCTTGCACACCGTCTCACTCTCACGCATGCCACTCCGTCGCCCGTGAGTTCCCGGAGTTGCGCCTCTATTGGCGAGGTTCCCCTGGGTCTAGTGCACCTGGGATCTCATGTTGGTGGCGTTGTCATGCGTTTCGTGGAAGTGGCAGGCGTGAGTACAGGACTCACCGCCTTCTTTAGCACATGTGCCTCACAGTGCACTGCCTCTCACTCGCAGGCGTGCCACTACGGCTGCCGTGATTTGGCAGGAGGTGCCCGACTACTCTCCAACTCCCCTGGGACTATCTACTGCACCCGGGAATCCGTTTTGTCCGCGTTGTCATGCGTTTCGTGGAAGTGGCATGCGTTGTCATACAAGGCTCACCGCCTTCTTTAGCACATGTGCCTCATAGTGCACAGCCTCTCACTCGCAGGCGTGCCACACCGGCGCCCGTGATTTGGCAGGAGGTGCGCGCCTACTCCCCGACTCCCCTGGGACTATCTACTGCACCCGACAATCCATTTTGGCCGCGCTGTGATGTGTTTGGTGGAAGTAGCAGGCGTGAGTACAAGACTCAGCGCCTGCTTTAGCACGTGTGCCTCAAAGTCCACAGCCTCTCACTCGCAGGCGTGCCACTACGGCTGCCGTGATTTGGCAGGAGGTGCGCGCCTACTCCCCAACTCCCCTGGGACTATCTTGTGCACCCGGGAATCCGTTTTGGCCGCGCGGTGATGTCTTTCGTGGAAGTAGCAGGCGTGAGTACAAGGCTCGCCCTTTCCTCTTGCACACCGTCTCACTCTCACGCATGCCACTCCGTCGCCCGTGAGTTCCCGGAGTTGCGCCTCTATTGGCGAGGTTCCCCTGGGTCTAGTGCACCTGGGATCTCATGTTGGTGGCGTTGTCATGCGTTTCGTGGAAGTGGCAGGCGTGAGTACAGGACTCACCGCCTTCTTTAGCACATGTGCCTCACAGTGCACTGCCTCTCACTCGCAGGCGTGCCACTACGGCTGCCGTGATTTGGCAGGAGGTGCGCGCCTACTCCCCGACTCCCCTGGGACTATCTACTGCACCCGACAATCCATTTTGGCCGCGCTGTGATGTGTTTGGTGGAAGTAGCAGGAGTAAGTACAAGACTCAGCGCCTGCTTTAGCACGTGTGCCTCAAAGTCCACAGCCTCTCACTCGCAGGCGTGCCACTACGGCTGCCGTGATTTGGCAGGAGGTGCGCGCCTACTCCCCAACTCCCCTGGGACTATCTTGTGCACCCGGGAATCCGTTTTGGCCGCGCGGTGATGTCTTTCGTGGAAGTAGCAGGCGTGAGTACAAGGCTCGCCCTTTCCTCTTGCACACCGTCTCACTCTCACGCATGCCACTCCGTCGCCCGTGAGTTCCCGGAGTTGCGCCTCTATTGGCGAGGTTCCCCTGGGTCTAGTGCACCTGGGATCTCATGTTGGTGGCGTTGTCATGCGTTTCGTGGAAGTGGCAGGCGTGAGTACAGGACTCACCGCCTTCTTTAGCACATGTGCCTCACAGTGCACTGCCTCTCACTCGCAGGCGTGCCACTACGGCTGCCGTGATTTGGCAGGAGGTGCCCGACTACTCTCCAACTCCCCTGGGACTATCTACTGCACCCGGGAATCCGTTTTGTCCGCGTTGTCATGCGTTTCGTGGAAGTGGCATGCGTTGTCATACAAGGCTCACCGCCTTCTTTAGCACATGTGCCTCATAGTGCACAGCCTCTCACTCGCAGGCGTGCCACACCGGCGCCCGTGATTTGGCAGGAGGTGCGCGCCTACTCCCCGACTCCCCTGGGACTATCTACTGCACCCGACAATCCATTTTGGCCGCGCTGTGATGTGTTTGGTGGAAGTAGCAGGCGTGAGTACAAGACTCAGCGCCTGCTTTAGCACGTGTGCCTCAAAGTCCACAGCCTCTCACTCGCAGGCGTGCCACTACGGCTGCCGTGATTTGGCAGGAGGTGCGCGCCTACTCCCCAACTCCCCTGGGACTATCTTGTGCACCCGGGA